>NC_092132.1:138228560-138529194 GCF_043159975.1 Macaca nemestrina | reverse complement strand
AAATATAAATTCTAAGAGCTTTAAATATAAATTACTCTGCAAAGGAAAATAGCTGATAAATATCAGAAAGGAATACATATTTCACTATGTTATGTGATCAGAAGATTGGTGTGGTTAAAGAAAAAACATTTAAAAATCTATTACCTAACATTCAATAAAGAAAAAGTACAAAGAAAATGCATAGTTGAAAAAAAATCAGGCTATATTATGGTTATATGTATGATTAAAAGCCAAAGTCACATCTAGTGCCAAACAGATGTTCCTAAAATTCCTATATACTGTCTCAATGAATTAAAAAAATCTCACATAATTGTCTCCTAATTTTGCTTTTCTGAGGGAACATTGTTAATTGTCTACCTGATAAACATTGACTTTTTCCTCCTCTCTGCCAGAATCTTGATTTCATTTAGTTAACACGGGATCTTGAGCTTTACCAGCCTTGAGCTTCTCCAACTCTGGAGAGTAAATAATACTTATCACTGTAACCCAGTGATGGTAAATTTATATGTCTTGACTGTGATTGCTTTGGGCATACACATCACTGCCATCCTGATCAAACAAATTACTGAGGGTACAAATGTTTCATTTTACCCCTAATAGAAAATATGTGCACTGTTCCACTTACATATGGGTCCTCCACCTCTACAACCCCTGAGAAAGCAAATCCAAATCCCGTCTTTCTCCTTCTCAGCCTATTCAATATGAAAACAACAATGAAGAATGAAGACATTTGTGATGGTTCACTTCCACTTGATTAATAGCAAATACATTTCTCTTCCTCATGATTTTCTTAATATTTTCTTTTCTCTATTTTATTGTAATAATACAGTACATCATGCATATAAAATGTGTTAATTGACTACATCATTAGTAATACAAAATGTGTTAATTGACTATTTATGTTATTGGTAAGTATTCTAGTCACCAGTGGGCTCTTAGTGGCTAACTTTTGGGGGGAGTCAAAAGTTATATGTGGATTTTTCACTGTGCAGGGGGTCAGTGCTCCCAACCCCCACGTGGTTCAAGGGTCAACTGTATATGGTTTGTAATAGGCACATGCTTTAATGTAATACTTTACTTGAGTACAAACTACGATGGTCTATATATTTTGAAAAAATGCAAAGTTTTGATTTGAAAATATTTAGATAATTTAGGTGGAATATGTTTAGCCCTTAGATATCAATGGTTATTCTTCATTTTCTACATCCCTTTGCTCTTTCTTTTTTCTTCTTGTTTTATTTAAATATACATTTTGCATTTAATGTGATGCTAGACGGCTCAACAAGTAGAATACATTCATTCTGGTCAGCTGAGCTATTTTTTCAAAAAAAACAAATCGCAAATTTCTGTTTTTTTAATGGAGTGAATGCAATTCAACATTCCAAAGTAAATTAAGTCCTCAATTTGTATTGGTGCTATTAGGTTCTTTTCTAGACTGGACTGAACTTTGTAGATTCTCTCAAATACAAAAAGGATTTTTAGTTTACTTATTAAAGATATAACTATGTATGCGTAAGTGGTAAATCAGCATACATATACCAGACAGCAATAAAGTATTAACAACCCATAGGCACTGATCTCAGACATCCCAGGCAGGCTGATGATGCAAATCATTCTTTCAAAAACCATTGTATTTACCTTTTGAAGAAAATACCTAGATAGTGGAATTGAACACAAAGAATTAATAACCAGCTGAAAGTACAGCCAGGGTTTGAGACAGAAAGTGTACATTCAGAATTCATTCTCTTAACCACAAAATTATGCTGCCAGAGAAAATCAGCAATGTTAAGTAGAAGAATGTTACATGATAAAAGTGCATTTTCAGTAGGCTGTTTACAATAATTCCAATTCCAAGGTAAGTTTTTGCCTTTTTAAGTTGGAGGGTTGTGAATCTACCACTTGGTTACTGTGTGTGGTGAGACTTCAGAATATGAAAGAGTGTTTAAGCTTATGCTTTCATTTGCCACTATTAAAGAAAGAACAGTAGAGTAATTCCATAATAGTACTAGTTTACAATTACATTTTTTTTGTGAATTGGTCATAGGAAACTTGAAGAATTCTGTTATTTTCAGGGCTGAGGTTGAATTCATTTGGGCTTTAATATCAACTATTGGTCTTTCTGCAGACAGTCACTTTCAG
Organism: Macaca nemestrina; assembly: GCF_043159975.1. Taxonomy (NCBI): domain Eukaryota; kingdom Metazoa; phylum Chordata; class Mammalia; order Primates; family Cercopithecidae; genus Macaca; species Macaca nemestrina. The sequence continues at coordinate 138,527,055 of NC_092132.1, read as the reverse complement.
GGTAGAATTACTGCGTTTCAGGGTAGCTTTTCACACGCTACACTGTGGCCCTGGGGATGGGTTGATTACCAACAAAAAGTTGCTAAGCTACTTTTTGGGGCATGCTCCGAGTTATTGTCCCTTTAGGACTAAAGAGGCCTCCCCCACCCCTGGTTGTAAATGTTGACTGACTTCATAAAAGACTCCAAAAAACTGAAATTTCTCTTTCTTCTGCACTCAAGATGTTTGCATTCTGTTTGTTAAAATGGAGTAATGAGCTTTACATTTTAACCACCATGTCCTAGAATTGTAACAAGCTAATTATTCAATTTAAAACACATAACAAACTAAGCTTCCTGTTAACAAGTGGCATTTTTGATCCACCAATTATCTGGACAAATATTATGATGGTAAGTTTTCTCATATGTTCTGCTTTCAATTTACTTCATGATTCAATTAAACAGTTGTCAATACATGACAAGAAAAATAAGCTCCCTAGTCCATCGTGGCCAAGACATATCATTAACATTGATATCTACTACACAAGTTATTGCACACTGAGATATCTTAATAGTTGGATAACATCCTTCTTTTAAAATAATATGTGTGGATTGGAGGTTTTGCAGTCTAGGCACAAAAGATATCTTCTGAATCCTTCTATTATTCAGAAAGTAATTAAAATCAACTAAATAGATTACAGAGACAAAAAGAGCAAGAAATTGTAATCTCCTGATGAACATATTATGAATTGGAGTCAATTATTGTTATGCATTTCTATTACACTTGGCCTTTGTAATCTGGAAGCTATAAACTTCAATACGTTCAATTCAACATATAAGTCATTATATTAGAAAATTCCATTTAAAGACCTATAGAAGTTAAAATGGTTTAAATATAGATATAAATGGTAAGTATGAAAGTTTTCAATATGTTAATCCTGTAATTTAAAAATATTATTTGGGCAATATTCTTAATCTCTTAAATATTCATTAAATGGATTTTACAGGAAGAAGGTAATAAAATCATTTTTGAGCAGCGATTTCATAGTTGTGAATGAAAATATGGTGCATTATAAAGTGCAAGTGACTCCAGCATCTTCAGAATGTGAACAGGTTCTTGTCCCCCATTGTCGAATTTTACATTCTTCAATAGATGATTCTCTCCCAAAACAATACACTTCATTCAGCCATATTGGACCAGTACCTGCAATAATGAGGCGCAACTGCATTAGTAAATTTAGAGTTTAGTGTTTCTGTTCGTGTGGGGCAAAGCCATTAATTCCTTCACTAATTAAACAACAAAAGTGTTTATTATTTTCTGTATGCAAGTTCTGTGCTCTCTAGTAGGAATCAAACATTAATCTCCTGCTTCAGAACACTTTATACTCTTAACCTGTAAACTACTAAAATACAAAGTACCTACACAGTTCTACGAAAGTAGAGATTAAGAATTTTTTAAAGGATTTGACAAATTAGTTTTATTATTAATCTAAAAATAAGAAAGTTTCAGCCTTAATAATCATGGGTGTATGTAATAACCTGATGATCCAAGTGTATATGTATGTCAAAAGATCTTGGGGGTATATTTGTATGTAAGATAAACTGGAAAAAGGAAAACTTAATCGAAGCATCTTCCTCCTTTTCTTATCTTCCCATGTATTTCAACTTATGTGTGCCTGGTTTATCAAATACATTATCTATTTTTAATTAAAGTAGAACTAATCTAATCAGCCAAGGGCCTACAAACCATCCTGTAAGGAAACCATGGATTAAGAATGTTACTAATTGCAAGCACAAACAAACAGCAAGAAAATGACAGAGCAAAGGTTTTCATGAGCTGATCAATTAAGAGAGTGGTAATAGTAAGTTGGAGAGCCCAAGTATTTTGTGAGGTGTTTATAACAGTATTGAGCCTTTTTGACTTGAACTTTTAAGGCAGAGGAAGGAAAAGAGTAAAGGAATATGATCTCAAAATCAGAAACCTTGCCAGGGACACTTTTTAGTTCCCAAATTAATCTTACTAGGCATGGCATGTTCCCTTTTGTGTTTGTGATTGTATGTGTGAGCATATTTTTATGTGTATATGTGTTTGTATATCTGTGTTTCCTTTTAAGTATATAAAGTCTATAAAAACTTTTTGAAAGCCTCAAAGGGCTACTTAAAAATACATGCAAATACAAACAATTGCGCAAATAGTAAGACTATTCCCATGTTAATACAGGAGGAAGCCAAAGTACTGAGACATTTGTAAATTGTATCTATTATATTTATTGTCATTTATAAATTGTATAAACAAACAGAAATTAAACTTTTGATGAAAGCCATGGCTCTATCATAATTTGGAGAGTGTGAGAGTGGCTCCATGAATTCTGAACCTGCACTACTGTGATGCTTTGGCATTATATTTTGTAGGTCTAGTCAGTGAATTTAGATTTCAGCAGTGCAGAATTTGTACAATCCAGGAAAAGGAAATTGAGAGTGGGAATTCTCCAAATGTCTACAGCACCAGCAAGGTCGTCCCAACATGAACAGCAAAGGAAAAACATTATTTAGTTGATTAATATGCTGACATGTAAACACATGTTTTTAGAAACTGCGGTAAGGGAATTCATGAATGTTAGAATACCAAGGTTGTGGTCGTAATAATGAAAATTTAAGTCCACTCTTTTAAGAATTTTATGTGGCAGGAAACACTTACACATTTGATGTATTATTCCATGGAATCCTCAAATAAATTTCAAAAACTGAATGCCATTATTGTGTCATTTTACTGTTTAGGAAACTGAAAATCAGCGAGGATAAGGAACTATGTGTGCTCAAAGTCACATAGCATTCCCACCCCGTGTCTACCCTGAGCCACTGCCTTTAATCAATGACTTACTGCAACCTCCTTCATTGTTAGACTTACTTATTTAGCAAATCTGCTTTGAGTGCCTACATGAGTGAACAAGACCAAAGTCCACACTCTTGTGGACTGACTTCCTGGGAGGGCTTATCTTCTAGGTAGATGAAGCAACTGAGATCACATATGCAATCATGCCAGAGCAAATACCGTATCTAGAGCCTCTGATTCTTATTCCGGTTATTTTTCCTCTGAGGACACATGGATGTGACAAATGTATTGTGGAATTTGGTATCTCTGTCTTTTCCTGTGTGGAAAAGTTTCAGACACAGTGAAATTTTTTTAAGCGCTTGTGTATAAGGTAATATGCTAGGTCTTTTCACATACATTTCTAAATTTACTTTTTATAATTACCTTGTTAAATAATGGTAATTATCTCCATTTCATAGATACATAAACTGAGACTCAGAAAGGGTGTATGACTTTCTCAAAATTACAAAGAATAGATCCAGGCAACAGAACATCATGACACTTAAAGCTTAGTGATATGTATTGGTTACACAGATGTCTAGAGAGAATTATAGAAGTAATTTCCAAAGATTTGTTGTTTTATTTTTACATTAATATATTCAAGACTATTGAGCTCAGGGGAAAAATTTATTTAATACATATTTTCCATCTCATTCCAAATTGTTTTCTGCATTAAAAAATTAATGCAGAGATAGTATAAAATTCATAAAATTTTATCCTTGTGTAAGCCAATGAGATAAAAAACAAATTTGTTTTTATTTCTTTAGATAATAACTGTTACTCAAGGATTTTCGTTGTTGGGGCTGTCATTGTTATTATTTTCTTTGTGCCTCTGAACTATTATTTCTAGTCAGTAGAAAGCTGTACAAAAAGTATGTGTGTTTCTTAGATGTGTTTTTAGTCTCTAATCCTCTTCCTCTCTCTTTCTCTCTCTCTCATCTTTCCACCTGTATACCTAGCCATATATACATCTATGATTTCTTTTATAATTTGAGGGTTGTAGGGATTGATATTGATTTTATATATACGATATATGATATTGATTATATATATATAAAATATATTTTATATATATACACCTTTTTTTTTTTTTTTGAGACAGAGCCTCCCTCTGTCACTCAGGCTGTAGAGCAATGGTGTGATCTCGGCTCACTGCAACCTCCGCCTCCTGGGTTCAAATGATTCTCCTGCCTCAACCTCCTGAGTAGCTGGGATTACAGGTGTGCACCACCACGCCCAGCTAATTCTTGTATTTTTAGTAGAGACGGGGTTTCACCATGTTGGCCAGGATGGTCTTGATCCCTTGACCTTGTGATCCACCCACCTCAGCCTCCCAATGCGCTGGGATTACAGGGGTGAGCCACTGCGCCTGGCATCCTCTTAACCTCTTTATAAAAAATGAAAGATACTGATATTTCTTTGGGGTATTTGGGTATCTTTAATCTTACCAGCATTTCTATGAAAAATAAAAGATAATCAGTTTCATACATCACCCAGATATATTATAAAATGATGAGATTTGAGATCAGCTGCTGAATAGATAAATGGGGGGGGGCAAATATCGTTAATAGTTAAAAGTGTCTGAATGTGTATTTTCATTATATCTAGTCATGGCTGAGTGACATAAATTTCTATCACTTTTAAGCCTGGTTGGGAAGTGTTTTGTGAACAGTGTCTGCTTTGAGAAAAACATTGTGAATTAAAGTTGAAAACACTGTGGGAATCAAAGTAGAGATGAATGGGTAAATAGTGCATATAGTTTGGATTCTAGTTTTGTGCTTATAGAGAAATCACTTATTTTTCCTCAATTTTATGATATGCAGAATACAGGGGTAAGGGTAACATAGCTTTAAGACTTTGTCTACCTTTAATATTTCATGATTCTAAGATTCTGAAGAAGCAAGCTCTTTAGAAATGAAGTTCTTAAGTATAAAGGACTTGGAAGGATGTTTCATCTGGCGGAGAAAGCATGGTATGAGAGCCAGGTTAAGGCATGAATCTTGACCCTTCTTCCCACCCCCATGCACCCACAATCAACATAATGACTATGTAAATGTGTACAAGTTTGGTGACCTCTGCTAGCCCTACTTATTTTCTCTATGGAAAAAAAAAAGCTATTTTTCTATGATTACCCAGCTCTATGGACTGGCCCTATATTACTTTCCATAATATTTGACATTCAAACATTTACATTTTAAAACATTCAACGCACAAAGAGCACTATGTAAAAATTTGACTTGTGACCCTTTGATATATTTATTTATCTTTGAGATTAGTTTTACTCCCATTCATTAAAGGATAGTTCAGAGGTATAGAGTTGTATTTTTTGATTGCCTTCTGTTTGCGCTTATTTTTTTTTTTGAAAATTTCACATAGAAAATTGATTATAGTATATGAAAGTGGTAATAAAAAAGCAAAGAAAAGTTAGCTAAGAATAACTTCTAAATGGCATTTATGTTTAGATGTTACTTTTGTTTCTGTTTTCAGGTTTGGAATTTCAGCACTCTAAACTCAGGAGAGGATGCAATAGTTACTCCAGATCTTACTTCCTTCACCAGCATCCACACAGGCTCAGATATACCTGGAGCAAATTCTTGGAGGTACCACTGTTGCCTGATAAAGCTCATCCAAGTTTGCTGCAGGGAGACCACAGGCACAAGAGCTTGGAAAGCCTGGATACAGGGCCAAAAGTACTCACTCTCCTTTCGCTGCCCTGTGCATTGATGAACAGTAGATGCCCCTCAGTGCTTACTTAATTAAACTTGTTTTGGCTGGTCAGAAAAAAGGTGCATCCAAATGAAAGAACCTATTTAAAGGAGCATGCTTGAAACTTTATTACTGTAAGTCATTTTACTGGCAACTGCAAAACTAATTGTTCTTAACACTAACAAGGATTCTATCTGCGAAGCCAGGTTTGCTATTTAAAACTAGAAAAAAAATATGTGGAGACTGTCCAAAAATTATATTGTTTCTGCAATGAGGGATTATATAAAGAGGATTCATTTAAGTTGTTTTCTGGCTGGGCACGGTGGCTCATGCCTGTAATCCCAGCACTCTGGGAGGCCGAGATGGGCAGATCTCGTGAGGTCAGGAGTTCGAGACCAGCCTGATCACCATGGAGAAACCCCGTCTCTACTAAATACACAAAAAATTAGCTGGGTGTGGTGGAGCATGCCTGTAATCCCAGCTCCTTGGGAGGCTGAGGTAGGAGAATCGCTTGAACCTGGGAGGCAGAGGTTGCAGTGAGCAGAGATTGCGCCACTGCACTCCGGCCTGGGCAAAAAGAGCAAAACTCCATCTCAATAAATAAATAAATAAATAAATAAATAAATAAATAAATAAATAAAACTTGTTTTCCTTTTTGTTTCAATTTTGGTAATTACGTACAATATGATATGAACCTGATTCTTCTCACTTTCCTAAGAGAATGATAAATAATTAAAACATTAATGCATGTTTCTCTTTCACTTCTTTACTCATCCACTCATTTTTCTAAGTCTCTTGTCTCTGCTCTGCATTCAAAATTGCTTTTTTCTTTTTCTCTTACAGTGAAACTGTAAATGTAAGGTGGAGGAGTGAAAAAATGAGGAATGTTTTAAACAGCTTTCCATAAAAACCTCGTTAGCCATGTCAAATCCCCAATCAGTTAATAATGTAAGCCTGTCTCTTGAAATACAATGTCCAGCGAAGTAGATCATAAAACTTACTTTTCAAATCATTTTCTTCAGAGCAAATAATATTGGTTCTATTTTTTTCTCTCAGCTCATTTTGCTTTATTATTTTAAAATTCGCATAATTATTCTTTAGTTGTTTGGTACTGAACTTTAGGCAGGGAGTGGAAACAAGAGCTAAGTCAAACCAGGTGCAGTGGCTCACACCTGTCATTCCAGTACTTTGGGAGGCTGAGGCAGAAGGATTGCTTGAGGCTAGGAGTTTTAAATGAACCTGAGCAACATAGCAAGGCCCTGTCTCGATAAGAAATTAAGATTAAAAAAAAAAAATTAGCCAGGTATGTGGTGCATGCCTGTGGTCCCAAGAAACTCTGGAGGTGAAGGTGGGAGGATCATGTGAGTGTGCAGGAGTTTGAGGCTGCATTAAGCTGTGATTGTACCATTGTACTCCAGCCTAGGTGACAGAGTAAGACCCTGTCTATAAAACAAACAAGCAAAATCTAAGTCATATTAGTGGGTTATCTACTTTGAGTTATCCTTGGAATATCACTGATGTCAATATACAATGTAATAGTGATCTGACTCTTTCAAAGATAATAGCAAATAAATGTGTGATTATACAGTTTGTATTGCTGCTAGGAGTGATCTCCTTCAGTATCGCGCAACACAACATTGTGAGTCAGATTTTGTAGTGGTGCTTTCCATATGCTAGTTAACTTAGACTTCAAGACAAATCCACCAGATCGGTGTTATTCTCACTGTATTGGAAAGGAAATTGAAATTCTGAAACACAATAACCACAGCTAAAGTTTAAACTTGCAATGTTTTAAGTTAGAAAACTCCTAATCTTTCCAGTTTGCTTCACTAGATGCTGAAAAATGTAAAAGGATTGTTTGATGATAATAAAACTCTGGGACAATGTACAGAATCACCAACTACCATAAACAAACAGCCTCCTGAAAATTTAGACAAAATTATGTCAAGAAAACTTGAGAGACTTATCTTCACATAGCCAAGTAAATAATTTCACATGAGACTAAACTCTGTCATTGTATTCTTATTTAAACTTAAAAAAAAATTCTCTTCTTAGTATCTCAATATACCTATTGTCTTCCTTTCTTACCAGTTCTTTAGATCAGAAATCCCTATCTTATGGAGATATAAGTAGGAATGAATAAAAGCTCTGAGGAAAATACTATTTTACTCGTGAGACTAAGCCTTAAAGTTAATGCAATTTTAGGGCAATAGTCTTCCAACTATGTGTTTCTCACCTATGTTTGTAACTACGGTGGAAAAATATCTTTGAAGTCCACGGCAAAGCTTCATGCTGAGAGAAAAAATAAAGCTACAGATGATGTCTTGTTCACTTTCATACCACAGGTTGTATTTTGCCAGCACTTACTAGTTTTCCTTGAATTAAAGTACGTATACTACTACTGTTGCTCTCCATTTGATTTCGTGCTCTCCACGAAAAAGCCTCACCTCAACCGCAGTACTACTGGGCTAGTTTCTTAAAGCAAGGGTCCCCAGCCCACAGACCATGGACCAGTAGTGGTCCATGGCCTGTTAGAAACAGGGCTGCACAGCAGGAAGTGAGCAGCAGGCGAGCGAACAAAGCTTCATCTGTATTTACAGCCGCCTCCTATCACTCACATTACTGCCTGAGTGCCGCCTCCTGTTAGATGAGTGGCAGCATTAGCTTCTCATAGGAACACAAACCGTATTGTCAATTACACATGTGAGGGAGTAGGTTGCATGCTCCTTATGAGAATCTAATGTCTGATGATCTGAGGTGGGGCTGCAGCCGTGATGCTAGAGCTGGGGAGTGGCTGCAAATGAAGATTAACATTAGCAGAGAAGTGTGACGGCACAGAGGCAATAATAAATCAATTGCTTGCAGACTCATATCAAAACCCTGTCAGTGAGTGGCAAGTGACAAGCTGCATCTGAGGGCAGGCTTTAGAGTGGAAAGTGAGTTGATGTACTTCAGTTGTACAGCTGCATTTGGTGCCTTTAAAAGTATGTCTGAGACAACTTCAAATCTCCATACCTTCTGGATTAAAGTTTTAAAGCAGAATATCCTGAAACTGCCACAAAAGCACTGAAAAGGTTGCTTCCATTTCCAACATCTTATCTTAGTGAAGCAGGGTTTTCTGCAGTGACAGCAACCAAAATGAGATTATGGAGTAGACCGGACATAAGCAACACACTTTTGGTGTCACTGTCTCCCATAAGCCCCAGATGGGACCGTCTAGTTGCAGGAAAGCAAGCTCAGAGCTCCCACTGATTCCACATAGTGAGTGGTATAATCTACATCAGAATGACTTGTATAATCATTTCATTATATATTACAGTATAATAATCACAAAAATAATGTGCACAATAAATGTCATGTGCTTGAATCATCCCCAAACTTTCTCCCATCCCTGGTCCAGAGAAAAATTGTCTTCCATAAATCTGGTTCATGGTGCCAAAAAGGTTGGGAACCACTGTCTTAAAGAAACAATGCTAAAGGTAGAGTTGTCAAATCCTGCATAATGTAAGCATCAAAATAATTCATCCAGACTAGTGGTATTTTAGGGTACTTTTCTTTTTTTATACTGAGCTTGTCTGCATTTATTATATTATCTAAATAACTGGCAATTTTTATACTTCATTTGTCAACAAAAGCACATCTTGAGAATCCAAAACATCCACATGCTTTTATTTCTAAAGCTGAAGAATCTTCAGTCATTTACCAGGTGACTAAGAACATGGATAATAATCGTTATGTCCTCTGTTAGAACTCTGGGTGTCCCCTTCATAGATGGTAATAGTCACTTGAAATGTTTTATGTGATTATGTATTTAAAATAAATGGTCTTTCATTCTGTGAATGTTAGTTATCATAGAAATGGATTCTGTTCCCACAAAACAATTTGGAAACGTGGGCTGGGTGTGGTGGCTCACAACTGTAATCCCAGCACTTTGGGAAGCCAAGGTGGGTAGATAGTTTGAGCCAAGGAGTTTGAGACCAGCCTGGGCAACATGATGAAACCCCATAGCCACCAAAAATATAAAAACTAGCCAGGCATGGTGGTGCATGCCGGCAGTCACAGCTTCTCAGGGGCCTGAGGAGGGAGAATCACTTGAACCCAGGAGGCAGAGGTTGCAGTGAGCCGAGACTGCGCCCTGCACTCCAGCCTAGGTGATAGAGGGAGACCTGTCTCCAAAACCAAAAAAACAAAAACAAAAACAAAACAAAAGACCAATGTGGAAACTCAAATTAGGAGCTCAGTCTTGTTAAATAACTGAGGGCATCATTCAATTCTCTAGGGATGAAGAGTTGAGGATTTTTTTTTCTTTTTCCTCTTCTCTAAAACAACAAAAAAGAAAAACAAAACAAAAGCAAATATCTAGCTGTTGACCTTGAAAATATCTTACTGTTTTACTTTTGGAGATAAATTTTATAGGTGCAAGAATGATTTCAAACCCACACTTTTCAACCTGGGAAAAATGTTCTAAATATGGGACAGGGATGGAAAATTTGGAAACTCCAGAGATCTATTTGAAGCTGTTTATTTCCTTTGTTTCTTCTATGTAAACCTTTAGGGTGCAAGTTACAAACTGGGGCCAGGGGCTGAACCTGGCTACAGAAGTTCTGCACATTACCACTCTGTTTTCTGACATCTCCTCTCTTCATAAAATTAAATTATCCTTCTGGGATCTGAAGACTCTAGAACCTGAGCCTTCTGCTTAAATCCATCTCTTAAACCTAATATGATAATAATAATATATATATTTTTGAGACAGAATATCACTCTGTCACCCATGGTGGAGTACAGCTTGGCTCACTGCAACCTCCACCTCCTGGGTTCAAGCGATTCTCCTGCCTCAGCCTCCCGAGTAGCTGGGATTACAGGCATGCACCACCATGCCTGGCTAATTTTTGTATTTTTAGTAGAGATGGGGTTTCACCATGTTGGCCAGGCTGGTCTCAAATTCCTGACCTCAAGTGATCCACCCACTTCAGCACCCCAAAGTGCTGAGATAACAGGTATGAGCCACCATGCCCGGCCTAATACGAAAATCATTTTAGGTAAAATAGTAAAGGATGTAATTGTGACCTATTATTATTACTATGCAGGTATTTAACACAATGCCTGGCACATACTCATTACTCAATAAATCATAGTATATTAGCACTTGGCAATATCTTCTAGGCATTTGAGAAGTTCATCTTACCTTTTTCTAGTTTTCTGTAAAAATTTGTTTTTCAGAGACAGGCCTTGCTCTGTCACCCAGGCTGCAGTGCAGCAGCATGACCATAGCTCATGTAACCTGGAACTCTTGAGCCCAAGCGACCCTCCCACCTCAGCCTCTGTAGTAGTTAGGACTGCAGGTGCATGCTATCATGCCTGGCCTTTTTCTTTTCTTTCTTTCTTTTTTTTTTTTTTTAATTGGTAGCGATAGCATCTTACTATGCTGTCCACGCTGGTCTTGAACTCATTTATTCTAGTGATCTTCCCGCTTCAGCCTCCCAAAGTGCTGGGACTATAAGTGTGAGCCACTGTACCCAGCCTAGACTATGTTCCTGTCACTACTTTGTTCTGTGTCATTAGAAAATGCCTGCATTTCATTTTTTTAAAAACAAAACTTTCTGACCAAGCATCGGTGGCTCACGCCTGTAATCCCGCACTGTAGGTGGCCGAGGCAAGCAGATTACGAGGTCAGGAGATCGAGACCATCCTGGCGAAAGTGGTGAAACCCCGTCTCTACTAAAAGTACCAAAAATGAGCCGGGCGTGGTGGCGGGCACCGTAGTCCCAGCTACTAGGGACGCTGAGGGAAGAGAATCGCTTGAACCCGGGAGGCAGAGGTTGCAGTGAGCCGAGATCGTGCCACTGCACTGCAGCCTGGGCGACAGAATGAGACTGCATCTCAAACAGCAGCAACAACAACGACAACAAACCCCACAAGATTTTCTTTCAATTACCTTGTCCAAAATGAGCTGCCTTGTGCACGGCTTGAACACCTGGGTATCCCAAACTCCTACAGATGACCTGTCCAACACGCACTTCCCAGCGATCGTCACAAATTGTACCCCACTGGCCGCTGTGGAGTATCTCCACTCTCCCCTCGTGAGGGCCGCTCCCACCGACCAGTCGAACTTTCTTAAATGAGGCTGTTAAAAAAAAAATTCAGACAAGCAAGGACTAATTATGTATACACTGCTTTATAGCACCTTTTTACAACACACAGAAAAACATTTTAGCACATTTTTCCAGTAAGTTAAACTATTGCAATAAATATTAAACTTTCTAGCACCACCTATTGGTAAAGAGTTTAACTGCAAATATTGCAGTTTTAACAGTTGAAGAGCAACATCCAATCTGTCTTACATGTAAGTTTTATACATATGAGGACACTTCAAAGATTTTATTCCAACGACTTTCAATTTTAACAGATACAAGTTTACTGTCATATAGATCTTTCATACCATTGAAAAATTATAACTAAATGGTTCATTATTTTCTTGACATGAAAACATACAAACTTATGAACATATAATGCAGAGATTTTCAATGGTATAGGAGGTCGGGGAGCAGATATTTTAGAATATCACAAACACAAAAATAGGTGACCAAACTTCATATCTTTTACCAAGGGAAACAAGGGAACTATAGTGACAACATTCATTTAGAAATAGCAAAGACTTTCCTTGTAGTGAGGTGCCTGGATTCTGTACCAAAGTTTTTGTGTTTTTCTTTTACAGAAAAAAATATTAACGAGATGAAAAATCAGACAATTTTGTGTATTTTGAGAAATGATTCAAACAGTAAAAACAAAGAAATAAACTTTGTTTACAATTATGAAAGTAATTTTGTTCTATAGCGTTTAATCAAAATGACCATGTGAACAATAAACTTTTGTAAACTCTTGATCCTCCTACAGAAAGATTTATATAAATATGAAATGGCTCTTTTCTATTTTTAAAAACCAGTATATATGCACTTTGACCTAGGGACAGATTAAATAAAATAGTACAACAAATATTACAAGAGCAATTCACTTGGTGTATGAAAATTCTTTTAAACAGCCTGTATTATTCTGCTAAGTATTTGTTTAGAAAATTATTTGGTTAAAGAACAGAATGAAAGGCAGAGACAAAAAATGTTTTTTAAAATTTAGTTAATACCAGATAAAAATAACAATATTTTCTAATAATCATAAAACAAATTAATGTAAGTCTATTTAAACAAAACATATCTTTTCAAATATAAGTTTGAGGAATGTTATATTATAAAAAAGCAAGATGTAATGTTTACAACAAAAATATCTCTCTAATATGAAAACAGAGTTTTAGGGTATGGCTTTTTGGAGCTTAATAAATTGAAGAAATATTCAGTAACTTTTTTTTCTCCAATTTGAATTCATTTTGTTAGAATGGTAATCTAATAACATTAAAAGTTATTGGATTATCATTCCAACAAATGTTTTTAACTTATGCTTATTACTGTGTTAACAGTAATTTAATAACATTTAAAATTATTAGATTACTGACAATTTCCTGTAATGAAACTGAGTGACCTGAGCCATGCAGAAACATAAAACGTGGCATGTTACTCTATATATATACTTATATTTATTCTCTTGATTCTTCCAAAATATAATTCAGTGCTAAATACTGAATTAGTGTAAGCATGCCTGAGTGGATAAGCCCTTCTTCACTTAACAAGCATAAGTTAAAAACGTTTTTAAAAATGAAAATAATTTGTTTTTATGGTATCTCAGCTTTCATTTACTAGTAAAATTCCTGAGTGGCCCGATCATTTCCTGTAATTGCCTAAAGAAAATGAGAAAGAAAAATCCAAGAATGGATTGTGAGAAGTCTTTACATATTAGAGTCATGTTTTATTAACTAGTGTGATATCCAAATGTTTATTTTTATACAAGTCAAATACATCTAAACATAATATATTTATCATGCATGCATGCTATGAAATTTCAGGCATATTCGAACATTTGATTATATAAGCATCATTGTCCTGTTGCCCAAACAAGTGTATGTAAGCATTCTCACTGTCCATTGTTTACCTCTTATTCCTTCCAAAATGTCATGAATGAGCCATGCTTGTCCCGGAGCAGTGGTTCTCAAACAATAATATGTAGCAGAACAAGCTCCCAATAGCTAACGCTGTTGGTCCAGGGACCACACTTTGAGAACCACTAACCTAGATGATTGCAGTATATATTTAGAAGAGGAGACATATTATATCAGAAACAGATGGTGCTGCTGATACAATCCTTTGATCTCATTTATTGCAAAGAGAATGGCTGACTGTAAATTTCTACCAAATTCCCTATACTCAAAGGATCCTGAGGCGGGGTAGGTACGTGCATTCAAATTCTTCAGGGCCAAATATGTTTGGGTATGCTGATCCATATCTGTCACCTGAAATATTGTTCAATTATAAATCAACTATTAATAGGTGACCACACATTGCTGATCCTTGACCATCTCTGAAGTAATACAGAGGAAGAGTGTCTGAATATGTCAGTAGACTCATTTGAGAGTTGGCTTCACCTGCCATTCAACTGCTCTGTTTTGGTGATGTAGAAAAGTTTGTTTTGTCATGAACCTTGATCATAGCATTTTCTCTGTAAGACTGAAGGATCGAAACTTCTCTGAAACTAGCTAACTCATTGTCATAGATATGTAAAACATGTCTATGGTTTCTTTGGCATCAAGCTAATATATTTAGTCAGACACAGCTTTTTTTTTCCATTTGGGTATTTTTTTTTTTGTATATAAAGATTTCAGAAGACACACGTGTGTGTGTGTGTGTGTGTGTGTGTGTGTGTGTGTGTGTGTGTGTGTGTGTTTCTGGATAGCTGTTTCCTCTTAACTTTATTTGTGTAGACATTTTCTAGATCCAAATCAAATAAACACAGATAAGCATTGACTATGTGCCTAAACAACAAATCCCTGTATTATTACTTCTTAATTGGTGAAAAAACAGAAACAGAAACTAAAGTAACTTACATCAAAACCAAAATAATACTGTATTTTAAGGATCATTGGCTGTTTCATAGAACCCAAGGATAAGATTGTAGTTAGGAATCTGGAGTAGCCGACCCAAGACCCGAATCCGCTTAGGAGGCTCCAACTTGTAGCCAGGCTTCTTTCTGTAGGTTGCTTACTTCTTCTTTTTGTTGTGGCAAGCTAGATATCTTTGCTCTCCTGTTCACTTGATAGAACATGTCTGTTAACAGCTCCTAAGTTTATGTTTTACAGTTTCTTTCTCGATGACAGTTACTGTCTCTTTCTCAGTGGCAGACTGACAGTTCTAACACTCACCTAACTTGATATTTTACAGCCTATTTCTTAGTGATAGATTCTAAAATATCCAGGGAAGTTCTGCAATGGCCTAGTTTGGGCCAAATGCCCATCTGTGGACTGGACAAACAGGCAGTGTCACTTGCATGAACATGGCATTCCCAGAGTGAGAATGGGGAGGCATTTCCATGTTGAAACAGTTTTGAGCAGACAAAATATATTAAGTCCATTCCATAAAAGATATTTTAATAATCTTGCTGCTTTTATGCAAATATTTGCTGTTTCTTTATAGAACAAGTTTGGGAATCCCTGATAGAATTACAAACATAGTAGACTAGAATGATAGAGGACTTCATGAGAATACTCTTGCCAAGTGACTTGTGGAATAAATAAGGTCATGATTAATCTCTGTTCACCTTTCCAATCTAACCCTTGAGAAATTCTCCTTACCTGCATTGCTTTGTCTTTTTACTTTAGTTATATAACTACTCACATTTTTCAAGTAAGTCTCATTCTCCTTTATTCCTGGGGCTTTGGTTCCTGTCTGGAATGTTCCTTCTTCCCTTCCCACTTCCCCTCTCATTTCTACACTCTCAATCTCCAAATTTGGATTGGTTACTTTATAGCACTATTACAGATGCTGTACCAAACCACAGGAAACTTGTTTGTTTTCCCCGTTAGACTGAAAGAAACCCCTTATGGTCATCTTTTCAGCATCTGACAAAATGCAAGTTGTCACTTAGTAGTCACTTGATGAAGAGTTATGGCATGAATGAGTAAACGAATGAATGGTGAGCTTCTCTTGATACATGAACTGCATTACCCAGTGAGATTAAATTGGCAAATGCTTAAAATATCAAATCATAGAAGAAACAGAATTTAATATTTCATAAGTCTTTAGAGGGAATAGAATATAGTTTCTACGTGTAGAAACAGAAAAATCATGAAGGACTGATTTAACTGGCATAAACATAAGTGTTTTTATGGAAAAAATGCATATGGCTGGCTACCGAGAGCCTCTGCAAATACGAGGGTTTGGTGGGAGGCTCTGATCAGAGAAGCCTGAGACATTGGAAAATCTGATTTTGTCAGCTCAGTGAGCAGATCTATCTCTTAGAGGCAGACTAATGTTAAACAGAATCTTGGGACTAAATGTCAATTCAATTTACAATGAGAAATGTAATTGCCTCAAAAACTGGAATATTTGAATCTGCTTGACAAGGCCATTTTCTCCCCTTGGGCAATCTGCATGGGAAGCCAAATCACAGGCAGTGAACTCTTAGTTTAATTAATTTATTAATTTACAATGAGACCTAGCAGTGAGATTTTGCTTCTGGGACTGGCCAGTGATCTTTGGTTAACACATTTTTCTTTATATATGTTAATACATTCAGTCAGGTTAAATGATGTGACATATCTCTGCTGATTCATTGAATGTTCATTCTATAGTTTAACTTTTTAAAGGCAATCTCACCATTCTTATGTCCCAGTTATTTACATTTCTATGACAGTGAGTTATCTAGTTTCAGAGAAGTTCCAATCCTTTCTTTAGGAAAGAACCGGGACATAAGAATAGTACATACATATATAGCAAATGCACAAAAGCATGAATGGAAGGAAACAAACTCCAGGATGAAGGTTTACCCTGGAAAGGAAGACAGGTAGACATACTAGGACTTCAACTCTGTTCATAACATTATATTTCTCTTAAACATTTTTAAAAATTTTTCTTTAGAGACAAGGTGTCCCTGTGCCTCCCAGATTGAAGTGTTATGGTGCAATGATAGCTCACTGCGGCCTCAAACTCCTGGGCTCAAGTGATCCACCTGCCTCAGCCTCCCAAGTAGCTGGGATTACAGGCGTATGCCACCACATCCAACTAATTTAAACATTTTTTGTAGAGAAGGGGTCTTACTATGTTGCACAGACTAGTCTCAAACTCCTAAGCTCACCCCCAAGGTGATGCCATTACAGGTAGGAGCCCCTGCACCCAGCCGAAATTATATTTCTTAAAAAACAAATATTTGTAGTCAAGACGGTAAATGTGAACATTTCAAAGGTCCAAGTGGTGTACACATGACTATGTATTAGCTATTTATGATAAGTGCTATTTCTTTTCTTTATTTTTGAAATATATTTTATTTAAAGAAGAAAACAACACTTTCACAGCAATGTTGACAGAGCCATAGCAGAACCCTGAACAAATTATTTAAAGTGTTCCATATACAAGTCAACCCTTAAAAGTTAGAGAAAAGATACCACGAATCTATTAATCACTGTTGGAAAGACAACATTTAAACTTGAAAAGTCGGGGAATATGTAAGGTCTTCTTTGCATGTGTCAATTACCACTACTCATTGGAAAGAAATAACTGAAGTTAGAAATGACTTTTGAGGAGCATAACAGTTATTATCCTATTTTTTACTCATAGTCATGATTTCTTTTTTGTATCGTTTATTGGAATTAGGATTTAGGTTAAATCCTAACCTATGGATTAGGTTATGAATCACAAAATAGAGTCTATTATGGATTAGGTTAAATTCCATAACAATGGAAGTTATGATATTTGAGATGCAAATGTAACACAGAAATTTAAAAATATCTGGTTGCAGTTTGACCTGGAAGTTCTCACAACATGGCAAAATTCTTTTAAGAAAATAACTGATCCTTTATTTAAGATAATTACCTTACTGAGATACTTAGCAATGAAATGTACAATCCAAGTATCAGATACCTGCAGAAACTGAGTTAAATTTCTTTAGAAAATTTCTCTAGAAAAATAACATAACAGATTGTGTTACTCCTAAAGTCAGAGAGAGAAGTATTTTGGAGGTCCTGGGACAGAGTTAAGAGGAGATATTTTTGTATTTTTTGAAGACACGGGATTTCACCATGTAGCCTAGGCTGTTCTCCAACTCCTGAGCTCAAGTGATTTGCTTACTTTGGCCTCCCAAAGTACTGCGATTATAGACCTAAACCACTGCACCTGGCCATAGGTGTAATTTTGCAGTTTACTTAATGGTTCTAAATCCTCAAGGGGAAGACATCAGAGTGACAGATTCCTTGTGGGGATTAAGTAAAGGAGGTATAGAAAGTGCTTTTCAGAGTGTCTGGTTCATTCTACGTATTATAGGTATTAGTGATACTATTATTTCTTAGAAATTCAGATTTCTGGCCTAAAGATGGGAAATAGGTGATGCGAGGACAAACATATCATATATTAAATAACAGTTTCTCAACTAGTTTGTGCTTCAGAATCCCAAGGAGAACTTTTGGGAATGACATGTATCAAGGCCACAGCACAAACTCCCTGAAATCAGAGTATCTGTATGTCATATCCAGGCAACTTTATATGATAAAAGCCTCACGGTCATTCTGATGTTCACCATATCCTGAGTCCAACTTGTAGAACAATACTAGAATACATAGGATCACTTAGAGAGCTACAAATCATTCGCATTATGGAATAATTAAACTAACACATCACTGCCGAATAAGCAATCAGCAAGACTATTTCTAAATATGATTGAACAAGTTAGTGAGTTTGATCCACTTTTTAGTGGACCCTGCATTCTGAGATTCTTAAAGGAAATCTTGCCTTATCCACCATTTGGTATTTATCTCTTCGGGTTAGGCAATGAGTATATCTTATCTCTACACACAATAGCTTGTCAAGGGGAAAGCTCAGGATCAAAAGTAGAGATGGAAAAAGTTATTTTGAAGGAAAAAATGCGGCATTCTTTCTCAGTCATGGCTAGATGTTAAGATAATGCCACACAGCAAGAGCTGACTTTACAACAAATATAACATATCTAACGAGAAAGAGAGAAAGAGCAAGAGCAAGACTGAGTCCAAATGATTTACTTTGAACACCTGGATCCTGCTATGCCTGAAGCCATCTGTTGGAATTGTAATTCTTAATTATGTAAACCAACAGACTCTATTTTGTGATTCAGGATGTTTCTCTTACTTTGTACTTAACAGTTCATACAAATACTTCGATGGTGATTATTTGTCAAAGAATATTAGAAGTGATTGCCCAGGTCACCCTGTTTGTCATTGATCCCATCACCATTGGTTATTGTCTATTTAAACTGCATTATTCTAGTAATTTTTATTATTTCATGAGACACAATGTAAAAGAACATCACTAGAATGTAAATACACAATACTAGCTATAAAGAAAAGTAAAATTGTTCTCATAACTATAAAAACATCAGAATGCATCAAATTTATTTATGGTGCGATCTAGGCCCTCTTTGAGAACAAAGTTACAGAAAGATAGACAAAGAAAACTGAATTCATTCTGAAACAGTTCCAGCCGTGTGCTGCAGAGATCCTGCCCACAGACACAGGATCAGTTCTTGATGCCTTCCTATTATGTACTGAATTGTGTCACTCCAATATTTGCATGTTGAAGTCCTAAACCCCAACGTGACTGTATTTAAAGAGAGAGGCTGTATGGAGGTAATTCAGGTTAAATTAGGTCACAAGGGCAGAATCCTAACTTGGTAGGACTGGTGCCCTATAGGAAGAGATAAAGACACTAGGAGCTCAGTGCTCACACAGAAACTGCCTCACGAAGTCACAATGAGGAGGTGGCCATCTGCAAGCCAACGAGAAGCCTCAGGGAAACCAATCCTGCCGCAGGCTTGATCATGGGCTTTTAATGTCCAGAACTGTGAGGAAATAAATGTCTATAATTTAAGCTATGTTATCTGCGGTATTCTGTTCTGACAGCCCAAGCAGACTAATACGTTTTCTTTTTTCACTTACGTTGTGTGTTTTTATTTGCAAAGGAGAAATAGCATACTTCAGGGCATATAAACTTAAAAATACAAGCTTCTTCTTTAATTTATAGGTGGAGTTAAGCTGCCATACTTGCTATGTTGTGATTTGAACACATTGAAAATCCCTTTTCTGAAAATGACTTTGTCCCTAAAACACCTACTTTAAAGGCTTAGATTTTTATTTAAAAATGACACAAGTATTTACAAAGGGCCTATTAGATGTTTTAATATATTAATAATAATAAAAATAGTTCATTAGCTTACGCTCTGTGATTGATAAAGTACATATCCTTTTGATGCAGAAATAGTATTTCTAGGTGCAGGTAATGTACTGGATAACAGGATTAAGTGAGAATGTAACAGGAAAGAGTTTGAGGTGGAAGATGTTTTATAATAGGACAGATAATCATTTTATAGGGGACAAATAAATTTTGTTGTAAATCCTGAAGTTTTTGGGAAAATATTGTACACAGAAACTGAATATTTGTATGCAAAGAGGTTTACTTGTCTTTTGGGCTTTCTAGGAAATAAAAATGCAGAATTATACAAAACATCATTAGGAAATGGGTCATTTTGCTAAATAATTCACATTAGAATTCCTTTATATAGGTCCTTACAATACCTGAGGGTCAAATATTTTACTTTGGCATGGATTAAGCAGGATGTGAGTAAGAAGTAGAACACGAAAATAACTACAGCATCCAGGAAAGGATTATGAGTCTGTAGGCTAAGCCATAATGGCGGGATTTCTTGGAGACTCCATGTGAAGCAAGCCAACCGAGTCGTTCTGAGAAATTTGGTCTTAAGATTCACCTCAGGTTGGGTGCCGTGGTTCACGTCTGTAACCCCAGCACTTTGGGAGGTCAAGACAGGTAGATCATTTGAGTTTAGCAGTTAGAGACCAGACTGGGCAAGACAGCAAAACCCTGTTCCCTACAAAAATTTAAAGAAAATAGCTGAGTGTGGTGATGTGTGCCTGTAGTTCCAGCTACTTGGAAGACTGAGGCGGGAGGATCACTTGAGCCCAGGAGGCGGAGATTGCAGTGAGCCAAGATCATGCCACTGCACTCCAGTCTGGGAAACAGAAAGAGACTATCCCCCAACACCCCCTAAAATAGATTTACATTTTAAGGGCAGCACATTTCCAGAGACACTAGGCTGAGAGGGGCAAATAATAGGCTGTGAGCCTGTACAAGGAAAGTGCTTTAATTTGAGCAACATAAATAATCTTGTGCGAGTATCAGGCTAAATTTCTACTACACAATAGGAAACCCGGAGTCATGTCTTCAAAGGGCAGGAAAGCCACTTGGTACCCAGGTTATAGAGGAAAGGGAAGTGGTGTGTAGGGTCTCTGCTTCATCTGCATTCCTGCACATAATTGCATGAATTTCCACTTCTGTTGCTGTGAAAAACAGGGCTGATGTTTTTCCTTCGAATTGGTTCTGGTGAGAGTGAGGCTGTGAGAGTTAGTTGGGATAGGGACTAAGCAGGACAAGTGCTAACTGCTGGATCCATCATTGATTTAAATCCTATTTCAAACGACAAAACATACAGGCATATCCGGTTTTATCGGTCTTCACTTTATTGCACTTCGCAGATACTGCATGTTTTACACATTGAAAGTTTGTGGCAATTCTGTGTCCTGCAAATCTGTCAGTCTCATTTTTCCAACAGCCTGTGCTCACTTTGTGTCTCTATGTCACATTTTGCAAATTCTCACAGTATTTCCAACTTTTCCCTTTGTTTCAAATGCTTTTTTTTCTGCACCTAGATGATCACTGTTTTTTATCCTTAAGTATATTAACATGGTGACAAATTGATTTATTTCTTTTTTTAAACTTTTCTATTAGGTTCAGGCATACCTGTGCAGGTTGGTTATACAGGTCATTTGCGGGTCATGGCAATTTGGTGTACACAGATTATTTTGTCATCGAGGTAATAAGCACAGCAGCTGATAGCTTCTCAGTCCTCACCCTCCTCCCACCCTCCACCCTCAAGTAGACCCCACTGTCTGTTGTTCCCTTCTTTGTGTCAGTATCTACTCAAAGTTTAGTCCCCACTTGTAGGTGAGAACATGAGGTATTTGGTTTTCTGCTTCTCTGTGTGTTTGCAAAGGATAATGGCCTCCAGCTCCATCCATATTCCTTCAAAGAACGTAACTCATTTTTTGTATGGCTACATGGTATTCCACGGTGTATATGTACCACATTTTCTTTATCCAGTCTACGAATGATGGGCAGTTAGGTTGATTCCATGTCTTCGCTCTTGTGAATAGTGCTGTGATGAACATATGCGAGTATGTGTTTTTATGGTAGAACGATTTATATTCTTCAGGTATATACTCAGTAATGGGATTGCTGGGTCAAATGGTAATTCTGTTTTAAGTTCTTTGAAACATCACCAAAGTGCTTTTCCATAATGACTGAACTAATTTATATTTCCATGAGCAGACGATAAGTATTCTCTTTTCTCCACAGACTTGTCAGCACAGCATCTGTAATTTTTGGACTTTTTAATAAACAGCCATTCTGACCGGTATGAGATGGTATCTCATTGTGCTTTTGGTGTGCATTTCTCTAATGATTAGTAATGTTGAACATTTTTGCATATGCTTGTTGGCCATGTGTATGTCTTCCTTTGAAAATTGTCTGTTCTTGTCCTTTGTCCATTTTTTATCATGTTTGGTTTTTTTTTTTTTTTTGCTTGTTAATTTAAGTTCCGTATAGATTTTGGATATTTGACATTTTTTCATACATAGTTTGCAAATATTTCCTCCCATTCTATGTATCTGTTTACTCTGTTGATAGTTTTTTTTTTTTTGGGGGGGGGGCGCAGAAGCTGTCTAATTAGGACCCATTTGTCAAATGGGCGCAGAAGCTGTCTAATTAGGACCCATTTGTCAAATTTATTTTTGATGCAATTGCTTTTGGCATCTTCATCATGAAATCTTTACCAGGTCCTATGCTCAGAACGGTATTTTGTAGGTTATCTTCCAGAGTTTTTATAGTTTTAGGCTTTAAAGTCTTTAATCTATCTTGAGTTGATTTTTGTATATTGTGTAAGGAACGAGTTCAGTTTCAATCTTCTGCATATGGCTAATCAGGGATCCCAGCACCATTTATTAAAAAGGGAGTCCTTTTCCTATTGCTTGTTTTTATTGGCTTTGTGAAAGATCAGATGTTTGTAGGTGGTTGGCAACGTTTCTGGGTTCTCTATTCTGTTCTGTTGGTGTATGTGTCTGTTTTTGTACTAGTATCATGCTGTTTTTGTTCTGTACCCTTGTAGTATAGTTCAAAGTCAGGTACCATGATATCTCCAGCTTTGTTCTTTTTCCTAAAATTGGCTTGGCTATTTGGCTCTTGTTTGGTTCCATATACAGTTTAAAATAGTTTTTTTTTTTTTTCTAATTATGTGAAGAATGTCATTGGTAGTTTAAGAGGAATAGCATTGAATGTATACATTGCTTTGGGCAGTGTGGCCATTTTAATGATACTGATTCTTCCTATCCATGAGTATGGAATGTTTTTCTATTTGTTTGTGTCATCTAGGATTTCTTTGAGCAGTGGTTTGTAGTTCTCCTTGTAGAAGTCCTTCACTTCCCTTTTTAGCTGTATTCCTAGGAATTTTATTCTTTTTGTGGCAATTGTGAATGGGATTACATTCCTGATTTGGCTCTCAGCTTGACTGTTATTGGTATACAGAAATGCTAGTGATTTTCGTACGCTGATTTTGTATCCTGAAACTTTGTTGAAGTTGTTTATCAGCTGAAAGAGCTTTTGGGTCAAGACTATGGGGATATAGAATCACGTTGTCTGCAAACAGAGTCGGACTTTTTCTCTTCCTATTTGGATGCCGTATATTTCTTTTATTTTCATTGTTTTTTGTTGTTGTTATTTTGTGTTTTTTTGTTTGTTTGTTTTTCTTTTTCTTTTTTGAGACGGAGTCTCGCTCTGTCACCCAGGCTGGAGTGCAGTGGCCAGATCTCAGCTCACTGCAAGCTCTGCCCTCCTGGGTTCACACCATTCTCCTGCCTCAGCCTCCCGAGTAGCTGGGACTACAGGCGCCCACCACCTCGCCCGGCTAGTTTTTTGTAATTTTTAGTAGAGACAGGGTTTCACTGTGTTAGCCAGGATGGTCTGAATCTCCTGACCTCGTGATCTGCCCGTCTCGGCCTCCCAAAGTGCTGGGATTACAGGCGTGAGCCACCGTGCCCAGCCTTTTGTTTGTTTTTTTGTTACAGAGTCTCACTCCGTCACCCAGGCTGGAGTGCAGTGGCATGATCTTGACTCACTGCAACCCCTGCCTCCCAGGTTCAAGTGATTCTCCTGCCTCAGCCCCTCAGGTAGCTGGGACTACAGGCACCCACCACTACACCGGCTAATTTTCGTATTTTTAGTAAAGACAGGGTTTTGCCATTTGGCCAGGCTGGTCTGGAACTCCTCACCCTAGGTGATCTTCCCACTGCAGCCTCCCCAAGTAGATGCACTATATTTCTTTATCTTGCCTGATTGCTCTGGCCAGGACTTCCAATACCATGCTGAACAGGAGTAGTGGAGACGGCATCATTATCTTGTGTTGGTTTTCAAGGGGAATGTTTCCAGCTTTTGCCCATTTAATATGATGTCGCCCGTGGGTTTTTCATAGATGGCTCTTATTATTTTGAGATATGTTCCTTCAATACCTAGTGTATTGAGAGTTTCTAACATGAAGAGGTGTTGAATTTTATCAGAAGTGTTTGCTGTATCTATTGAGATCATCATGTAGTTTTTGTTTTTAGTTCTATGTGGTGAATCACATTTATTGATTTGCAAACTTTTTCATTATTAGTAAAATATGGGGAGATTAAAACAAAGTTTGTTGAAAAATGCAATTAAAAAGTAAAAAACACAAAATATAAACTTTATTTCTCAACATAAGCTCCATCAAGTTCAAGACACTTTTATAGGTGATGATACTAGCCATTTAGTCCATCCCTAAAGACCTGAGGATCTTAGGAATTTAACTATATCAATGCTGTCATCTTCTCATTATTAAAAGAAGAAAAATTGGTGTCCTTTAAAAATATTTTGAGAGTGGGAAGCAAAAAGATGTCAGAAGCAGCCAAATGAAGATTGTAAGATGATTTTTCATTGAAACTCTCCCCAAAATTGTCCTAGTTTGATGAGAGCAATGAGCAAGAACACTGTCATGATGGAGACTCTCTGGAGAAGCTTTCCTGTGAGTTTGCTGTTAAAACTTCGGACAACTTTCTCAAAATACTCTCATAGTAAGCCTAGGTTATCATTGTTTGGCCCTCCAGGAAGTCAACAAGAAAAATCACTTGAGCATCCTCAAAACCTGTTGTGAGAACCTTTGTTCATGACTGGTCCACTTTTGCTTTGACTGTAACACTTCCACCTCTTGGTAGCCATTGCTTTGATTATGCATTGTCTTCAGGATTATACTGGTAAATCCATGTTTTACCTTCTCCTGTAATTCTTCAAATAAATGCCTCAGGATCGTGACCCCACTTATTTAAAATTTCTATTGAAAGCTCTGCTCTTGTCTACAGCTGATCTGGACACAACAGTTTTGGCACCCATCTAGAAAAAACTTTACTCAACCTTCATTTCTAAGTCACAGTTGTGCAAGTCAAACCAGTTACGATGTCTGAGGTGTTGGCTCTTGTTCTGCTGTCTCAGTTCTTTTCAATTAAGGCACAAACAAGATGAATTTTTTTTTTCCTTACAAATTGATGTGGCTAGTCAGCTACTGCAGGCTTCATCTTCAACATTTTCTTATCCCTTTGTAAAATTGAGTTCTGTTTTTTTCTAAACTGCTAATTCCTTTGGGACACTGTGCCTATAAACTTTTCATAAAGTATCAGTGATTTCATCATTCTTCCAAACAAGTTTCATCACAAATTTTATGTGTGTTCTTGGTTCCATTTTAGCAATATTTATGTGGCTCTGATAGGGGCTTTTTTAAAACAGATACCTTATTGTTCTTTGTGCATCAAATTAGATTCTATTCAGACATGTTATAATAAGCTAGCTTGTTTTAGTGCAACATTTTTGAAACCCAAGTGTAGTGTTTTCATTGTACATATTTTCCATGATTCTTTTGAAGACCCCTTGAATTTGTTATGGCAATCAGTGATTTTGGAGATTACTATTGTGATTAGTTTGGGGAACCACAAACCATGCCCATAAAAGACGGCAAACTTAGTCGATATATGTTGTGGGTATTCTGACGGCTGCACCAACTGGCTGTTCCCCCTTCTGTCTCTCTTCCTCTCCTCAGGCATCCCTATTCCCTGAGACACAACAATATTGAAAGTAGACAAATAGTAACCTAACAATGGCCTCTAAATGTTCCAGTGAAAGGAAGAGTTGCATATCTCTCATTTAAACCAAAAGCTATATACGATTAAGCTTAGCGAGAAAGGCATGTTGAAAGTCAAGATAGGCTGAAAGGATGAAAGATATCTAAGTTGTAAATGTGAGAAAAAGTTCTTGAAAGCAATTAAAAGTGCTACGCCAGTGAACACAAAAATAATAAGAAAACAAACCACCTTATTGCCGATATAAAGTTTTAGTTAGTTAGTGGCCTTCATATATGATCAAAACAACCATGACATTCACTTAAGACAAATCCAAGTCCAGAGCAAGGCTCTACCTCTCTTCAACTCTGTGGAGGCTGAGAAAGGTAAGGAAACTTCAGGAGAAATGTTGGAAGCTAGCAAAGGTTGGTTCATAAGGTTTAAGTAAAGAAGTCATCTCTGTAACATAAAAGTACAAAGTGAATTAGCAAATGTGGATATAGAAGCTTCAGAAAATTGTCCAGAAGATCTAGTTAGGAAAACTGGTGAAGGTGACTACACTAAACAACAGATTTTCAATGTAGATGAAACAGCTTGTGTTGAAAAAGATGCCATCTATAACTTTCATACTTACAGAGGAGAAGTTCATGCTTGACTTCAAAGCTTTAAAGTATAGGCTAATTCTCTTGTTAGGAGCTAATGCAGCTGGTGACTTTAAGTTGAAGGAAATGCTCATTTACTACTTTGAAAAGTTTAGGGCCCTTAAGAGGTAAGCTAAATGTCCTCTCCCTTTGCTCTAGAAATAGGACAATGAGGCCTGGGTGACAGCACGTCTGTTGACAGCGTGAATATTTTAATCTCACTGTTGAGACTTATTGCTCAGAAAAAAAAAATCCTTTTAAAATATTACTGCTCATTGACAGTGCACCTGCTCACCCAAGAGCTCTGATGGAGATGGACTAAAAGACTGGTGGTGTTTTCATGCCTGCTAACACAGTATCCACTGTGTAGCCCATAGATCAAGGATTAATTTTTACTTTCAAGTCTTATTATTTAAGAAATACATTTGTAAGGCTATAACTGCCATACAGAGTGATTCCTCTGATGTATCTGAGCAAAGTAAATTGAAAACTTTTCGGAAAGGTTTCACAATCCTATATGGCATTAAAAGAATTTATAATTCATGGGAGAAGGTCAAAGTATTGAGGTTAACTGGAATTTGGAAGAAGTTGATTCCAACCCTCATGAATGACTGTGAGGGGTTCAAGACTTTAATGGAGAAAGTCACTAGAAATGTGGTATAAATAATAAGAGAAGCAGAGAACTAGAATTAGAAGTGGAGACTGAGGATATGGCTGAATTGCTGCAATCGATAAAACTTGAACCGATTAGGGGTTGCTTCTTATGGATGAGCACAGAAAGTGGTTTCTTGAGATAAAACCTACTCCTGAGGGGAAGATGCGGTGAACATTGTTGAGATGACAACAAAGGATTTAGAATATTATATAAATTTAGTTGCTAAAGCAGCAGTAGAGTATGAGAGGACTGATTTTAATTTTGAAAGAAGTTCTAAAGTGGGTAAGTGCTATCAAATAGCATCCATTGCATGCAGCAGAGAAATTTCTCATGAACAGAAGACTCAATCAATGTGGCATATTTCACTGTTATCTTAAGAAATTGCCACAGTCACCCCAATCTTCAGCAACCATCACGCTGATCAGTCAGCATCCATCAACACTGAGGCAAGAGCCTCTACCAGAAAAAGATTATGACTTCCGGAAGGTTCAAATGATTGTCAGCATTTTTTAGCAACAAAGTATTTTAAAATTAAAGAATGTACATTATTTTAAAGACATAATGCTATGCCACACTTAATAGACTCTAGTGTAGTGTAAATATAACTATTGTATGCACTGGGAAACCAAAAAAATTGTCTGGCATGTTTCATTGTGATAATTGCTTTTTTTTTTTTTTTCCCATGGTCTGGAACTAAACCCACAATATGTCCACAGTATGCCTGTATTAGCTATACACTCTATTAAGGAACACATCTATTGTTAATGGAATGCTGCATTTTTTTTTCTTTTGAGAAGGAGTCTTGCTCTTTTGAGAAGGCTGGAGTACAGTGGTATGATCTCGGGTCCCCACAACCTCTGCTTCCCAGGTTCAAGCGATTCTCCTGCCTCAGCCTCCCAAGTATTTGGGACTACAAGCTTGCACCACCACACCCAGCTAATTTTTGTATTTTTAGCAGAGACAGGGCTTCACCATGTTGGCCAGGATGGTCTCAATCTCTTGACCTTGTGATCTGCCCGCCTTGGCCTCCCAAAGTACTGGGATTACAGGTGTGAGCCAACGCTAATTTGTGAATCCACGGAAACACCATGTAACTGTCAAGGATGAGCAGCATTTACCTAAGAAACCTGGAACCATCCCTACTCAGGTACACTCAGTTCTGCTAACTCATAACTAATGCTACTAACAAAGTACATTATGGAGTTAAAAAAGAGACACAATAGAAAAGAGAGACATTGCAGCGGCCAAATAGTGAAAAATGTTAAGGCTGAGCCCGTTACCAAAATAAAGATAGAATATTAACAGGTAGCGCTTCCCCAGGCGCACATAAGTAGCTCTCATTAGTGATAATGGAAGCTTTGTGAGCGTTCCGGGAAGACTATGTTTCTGAGTAATATCCTTAGGAGGAAGACTACAGGCAATAGCTGGAGTAGTTATGAAGGTGGAAACATAAACAAAGAATAATTGAGAATGCTTATTTGGAATTTGATCTGCTGTAAGAATTTTTATCTCTTTAGCACTTCAAATTACTAGGCCCATTCTAGAAAACCAAACCGCTCATTACAAATTTCTTCCTTTTCTGCCTTTCTCTCTCTCTACCTATCTCTTTGTATCTTTCTCTCTGCACACTCTCCACATGACATATCTGTGATATTTATATATAAAAATACATAACACTAGCGTGGGAATAGTGAATGGAGTCATAAGGACTTTGGAGATTTAAAGACCTGGCTTTGAGTTTCTGTTCTTCCACTAATTAGCAGTAAGCCTCAGCTTATAATTCTAGAAATTGGGATAATAGTTCTTCACCCAAATGCTCTTCTGAGGATTAATGTATAATGCACCAAAAACCCTCTTGAGTTAGGTATGGTGGCTCACACCTGTAATTTCAAGATTTTGGGATTACTTGAGGCCAATAGTTTGAGATCAGTCTTGGCAATATAGTGAGATCCCATCTCTTTTTTTTCTCTTTTTTAAATAGCCAAGCATAGTGGTGTGTGCCTGAAGTCCTAGCTACTCAGGAGGCAGAGGTGGGAGGATCATTTAAGCCCAGGAGCTCAAAGCTGCAGTGAGCTATGGAGGTGCCACTGTAGTCCAGCCTGTGCAACAGAGCAAGACTCTGTCTCTTTAAAAAAAGATAAAGAAAAGGAAAAAAAAAAGCCCTTGCCTCACAGGCTTTACTTTGATCAAAAATGCTTTGTAAAAA
Source organism: Macaca nemestrina (assembly GCF_043159975.1). Classification (NCBI taxonomy): domain Eukaryota; kingdom Metazoa; phylum Chordata; class Mammalia; order Primates; family Cercopithecidae; genus Macaca; species Macaca nemestrina. The sequence goes on along the minus strand of NC_092132.1, from coordinate 138,497,623 downwards.
GACTAGTGTTCATTTAAGATTGAGCTGAGTCCTCAGTAAAAATCAAATGAAAAACCAATGGATTTTGTCCTATCATTGTTTGAGTTTTAGATAGGATACTCAAAATTCACATCCTAGTTGTAGTCTCATTGCACATGAGCAAAGAATGATGAGAAATACTACCAAACCACATACTGGTAATTGAGATACTTAGGACAGAGCCTCACACAAGTGTTGTGTTTTATGGTAGGAATCATTTTGCTTGACTAAAACATCACTCTTCCAAGTTAAGGTGAGAACACAGCAGACAATTCACTATGACTAGCATTAGAGCTTATTGCAGGCTTCTTTTCTCTTCATTATACATTTTTAAAGTTGATAAAATTTGTGCCATTTGTGCCAATAATTTGAACAGGGCATCCAGCATCCATTTTTTGTCTACAGAGAGAAGAGAAGCCTTTCTTACCTAATTTGAAAAGTTTGGGAAAAATTTTCACACTGAAAAATCTGTATTTAGTCTAGGATATCAGATGACTTTTTAACTGAATCCTTGGAATGGTCTCCCAGCATCTCTGGGACTGAGGCCATCCTGTGCCTGATGTGGACCAAGGCCTGCTGAAGAAACCTGCTCATACTCTACCTGACTTCCAGTGCAGAATGGGACAGGAGGTCTCATCAAATTAAACCAAGGAAAAAGAGATACAACTTATCTCTAGATGTTTGTGTAAACTGGCTATTCAATGTTGCTAGCCTGCTAATATTTGGGAGTATCTGAACAAGCGGCTAATTCTTCTCTCCCTTTTACTTCTGGAGATTTTAATGTCATGTAGGCATGAAACCAGAGTACCATTGACAGCTCTAACTTGTTTCAACCTTTCTCGGAATTTTCTCACCAGCAGTGTCTTGGGCCCATGCTTTGTCCTTCAGAGCCTGGACTCTTGTTTTATTAGCCTGACATTTTGTTCTGACCTCTGGTGACAGCTTCTGGCCTCTGGCGTGTACCCTGTTTAGTCGCTTATTTATAACTAATGTTCTTCTGCTCGACTCAGACAAACTCATTGATTTGCGATCTGGTCACACTTGCGTTGCTCTGTCTAATATAAAATCTTCTCTTTTTCTCTAGCATCTCTCTTTTTGCCATGACATTTATTCAGCTTCTTGCATTTTCATTTTGCTTTCTCTCCTACTCTGATTACAAATTAAAAATGTCTGCATTATACCAGCGAGGAAAAGCTATTCCAGTTCAGAGAGATCACTGCGAAGCATACCTTACATCTTTAAAGCACTTTATGATTTCATAGAGCATCTTCACACACACAGTATCTTACTTGATCCTCACAACAACCCTGTGAGGTAGGTGTTAACATGTTCATTACACAAATGTGGAAATCAAAATGCTGAGATACCCATAGGCATACTATCTAGAGTTCTACTAGAATCTGAATTGTATGAATCTTGGGTCTTAAAGGAAAGAAGAGTTGTGAAAATGTGGTCTGTTGATCACTAGAGAGAAACCAAAAATATAACATGGAATCCCATAAGAGCTTTTTACAACAAAAGAATATTGGTATTCTTTTTCATGATCAAAATGTTTTTGTTTGAAATGACCAGGTAATATAAGTTTTATTTTTGGTTTAAATGGGTTGGATAAATCGCCCAAGTTCGACTTCACTTCAAAACTTTTATATATATAAAATATACATATATATAAAATATACATATATATGTATATATACACATACACACACTGTAATTTGGAAAATAGGAAGATGAGAAGGTAAACTCAGAATCAATTTTTTTTTTTTTTTTTGAGACGGAGTCTTGCTCTGTCGCCCAGGCTGGAGTGCAGTGGCCGGATCTCAGCTCACTGCAAGCTTCGCCTCCCGGGTTCACGCCATTCTCCTGCCTCAGCCTCCCCAGTAGCTGGGACTACAGGCGCCCGCCACCGCGCCCGGCTAATTTTTTGTATTTTTCAGTAGAGACGGGGTTTCGCCGTGTTAGCCAGGATGGTCTCCATCTCCTGACCTCGTGATCCGCCCATCTCGGCCTCCCAAAGTGCTGGGATTACAGGCTTGAGCCACCACGCCTGGCCCAGAATCAATTTTTAAAAAAATATTCTAAGGAATTAAAAACTCTTTATCTCCTCTGCATACCTATCCATCCCTATTCTTCCCCCAGTATAGCTTACATGTATTGTAATTGCTTGTTCATTTGTCTACATCTCTCAGGGACAATTAGCTCTGTAAAACCAGAGACAGCATCTCCCTTATTAGGTTATGTCCAGCTCATGGAGGTACACAATGGACATGTGAATTAATGAATTAATGAGTGAATGAATGGATTTTCTTCTGACATCCCTATCTCTGGTTGAGAATAATGTTTGAATAGAAAGAACTTGCATATTATCAGTACCTGTGACAGTTCTCCTAGAACCCAATAAATTAAATTGGGTTCTAGACTCTAGGTGAATGGGTGTAGTCCAGACTGTGAAACAGAGCGAGACTCTGTCTCTTAAAAAAAGAAAAAGGAAAAAAAAAAAAAAAAAAAAGCCCTTGACTCACAGGCTTTACTTGGATCAAAAATGCGTTGGAAAAAGACCAGCATTCATTTAAGATTGAGCTGAGTCCGCAGTAAAAATCAAATGAAAAACCAATGGATTTTTCCTATCATTGTATGAGTTTTAGATAGGATACTTAAAATTCACATCCTAGTTGTAGTCTCATTGCACATGAGCAAAGAATGATGAGAAATACTACCAAACCACATATTGGTAATTGAGATATTTAGGACAGAGCCTCACATAAGTGTTACATGATATGGTAGGAATCATTTTGCTTGACTGAAACATCACTCTTCCACGTTAGGGTGAGAACACAGCAGTTCTCCTAGAACTCAATAAACTAAATTGGGTTCAAGACTCAAGGTGAACGGGTGACAGAGAACTGAGGACTGGTTAGAGCAGCCCTCCAGTCCATGCATTAGAGGTGTCTAGGTTGGGAGTGATAGGGGAGAGGAGTGATGGTGGCATAACTGGAGTAAGTAGAGGTATGAGCGTGGGAGCAGAGACCCAAACAGCACCAGGGAGCAGGAGAGGAGGCCACGTGGAAGTCAGGTACAACACAGGAACCAAGGTCATTTGGAGGAGTCACAAAAGGATCTTGGAAGTCAGTTGTGCAGATGACTTGTCCAGAGGCGAAGGGCCTTTTAATGAGATGGTAGCAGAGGATGTCCCGCCCAACCCACCTGATCTTAAAAGGGCCCCGCCCTCATGTGATCAGTGAGTTGTACTGGTCCTGACACATGTATGAAAGAGGAAATTAATTAGTATTTTTAATCATATTTAAAGAAAGCCTGAAAAAATTTTAAAAATGCATATTAAAAAACTCAATATATATTTTCACCTACCAGAAGTAACTAAAGATGTGGGGAATCAGGCACTTTCATACAGAATAAGTTGGTACAAGCTTTTAGCAGCCATTTACAAGAATTCATCAAATGGTAAAATGAATATAACCTTTGAACCATTGATTCTACTTCTAGTAAATTCCCTATTAAAAAGCATTCCCACAAGATTATATGTTGGAGTGTTGAATATAGCATTGCTTATTAAAGTCTGACCAAAGCAAACAAAAATCATTTAGTGTTCAGGACGAGAGGGGTGAATGGCTATATTATGGTAATTACGGTATAGCTGAGTAATAGAATAACGTGTAGCCATTGAGAGAAAAGAGATAGAGCCATATTTAATATAGACAGATGACTGACATATTAACATCAGCAAAAAGCAGAATATACCACATTAGATGTTTATGTGTATCATTCTTTTTTAAGCATTATGCAGTTGTTACATACTCTATATGAGGAGGGAGGACCTGGTGGAGAATTCAGAGGCTGTATACAAGCAGCACTCTTACTGCTTCCTCAAAGAAAGTATGTACATAAACTCCAAAATAGCCATTAAAATATCTGTAACTGAAAACATTTCTGAACATATCTGAAGAAAATGTTCAAAGCATTTGATAACCTTAGGTGATGGAAGACAGTGGGGTGCTATTTGCAGACTAAAAATTTAAAAATTGCTTCTTATTTGCAAAGCTTGACTAGAGTCAATGTTAAGAAGCTCAGAGAAAGCCTCAGGAAAAGGAGATAAAGAAAAACAAAAGATAAAATAAAGGCAGAGATAAAGATAAACATAAGGATAAGAAGGAGAACTTTTCAGGAGGAGCTTAGCTGAAAGTAAATGGAGTGAAAAGGAGAAAGAAAGAAGTAAGTCGAGTAAAACATATACAGCAGGTGGGCCGGGCACAGTGGCTCATGCCTGTAATCCCAGCACTGTGGGAGGCCGAGGTGGGCAGATCACAAGGTCAGGAGATTGAGACTAGCCTGGCCAACATGGTGAAACTCTGTCTCTACTAAACAACAAAAATTAGCTGGGCCTGGTGGTGTGCACCTATAGTCCCAGCTACTCAGGGGGCTGAGGCAGGAGAAGAATCATTTGAACCCAGGAGGTGGAGGTTGCAGTGAGCCAAGATGGTGTCACTGCACTCCAGCCTGGTGACAGAGTGAGACTCCATCTCAAAACAAACAAACAAACAAACAAAAAACACCAAACGAAAAAAGTATACAGCAGGCAAAAGTGACCACTTTAAAGAACAAATGGATACAATGGAGAAAAGACAGACTAATGTTTCTTTGTTTTAATATAATAATAACAATAATACTCATTAAGTAACACTAAAGTACTCAGAAAAAACACAATACTCTGTTGTACTTTGAAAGCATCATGATTACACTAATGACTATTCTAATGGCTGGTATTCACCACCACACCCTACTTTGTCTAAATATGGCATACCTACACAGTACTAGGTTAAAATAATTAGGTTTTGTAAGACAGAGAGATTGGTACTGTATATTTCTAGATAATGATTACGACTAAAACCTGCTAGATTTTGGTACATAAAAGGATTTGCCATTATCTGTCTAAAACAGACCCCTGATGATTAACTATGATCACCCTGTTTGTATCAGCTATCCCATGGACACATAGACACACACCCATCACAGGTAGTTCCTACTGGGAATACATAACAGGGAGTTTTTTGATTCTGAGAAGTTAAGTGGGTGTTCCACATTCCTCTTCATAATCCTTTCATCATATCAGTATACATTGAGCCTAGACACAACAATTGACTTACAGCATGGCAAATAGAAGACATCTCATCTAATACTCAGTTTTTAAGGTCCAATTAGCAGATTGTTTATATTGTAACATGAGGTCAGCATTAGATTGACAAATATTCTTGTGAAATCTATTCTGTTGCAGGTTTAAAGGTTTAGAACATGGAATACCACATTTCAAGTTTTTAGTAAAAGAAACAAAACAAAAAGCCCCAGCCATCAGAGTGTTAAATTTTCAGGGTTCTTAAACTGTTCAAATTCTTATATTTAAGGGTTCATTTAGTAAGGAAGGAGGTTGTAATTGTTTCTACTCATAAGCTTGATTTTCCCTCAGTGGATAGAAATTGACTTGAAAATTGAACAATTTTCTATGTGGAATATTTAGAAAATAGTGTTCATCAGAAAAACAAAAGACAAACGGATGAGATTGAAAGAGTTGTATAATAGAATGTATTTGTTTTACCCCAATTAGCATGCTTATTTGTAGAAAATTATGTTTGGCTTCCATACAGTCTCTCTGGATCTGTGCTGAGTTCCCAACATTTGCCTCAAACCCAGATCTCTAGTATCATAGACTTACTTATTACAAGAATTCACACAGAAAACAAAATACTATATACTTACTTAGTGTGTTTCCACTCCCCTTTTCCCCTTTCTGGCCTTTTGGTCCAGAATTTCCTTGAGAAAAGAAAAAAAAAATATTTGTTTTTAATCAGGGCAATTCACAATGTTTGCTTTAACTGCAGACAGATCATCACAAGCTAATTAAAACATAAATTTATAAGAACTGACAGATATTGAAATGTATAATAGCATTGACATTAATAATAATAATAGTTATTACTTAGGAAGCTCCATTCTGAACCCAGTATTGTGATATTTCAAATTTTTACAAGGCCCTAAATGCCCCATTTTCGTAAATCAAGCAAATCTGAAGAATAAGGAGCTTGTTTTGTACTTATTCATCGTCCTTTTCTCCTCTTCCTTTGACTGGTCTTACTCACACCCCCAGGAAGTCCAGTGCCTTCCATCAGCTCCCACATCCCATTCTTCTATTCACATTACAATTTATGGTTTTCATTTCTTTAGAGTGTACCATCCCCCAAAACTGGGCTGCCAAGGAATTTCTGGGAGTGTTGAGATTCTTAGTCATGGAGAAGGTGGGAAGATCCTTGGAGCATTCTCATCTCTAGGATGATCACCTTTAGTTTGGAGAAATCTCATCCATTTATACAGGGGTGTGGTACAAATATTTTATACGAGGGTCAGGGCTTCAAATGGATGCGGAAACATTGCTAGATCTTGGTCTTTGCCAAGGGGTTGCTACTTCACCCACTGTTGATTTTTAAAGGGGTCTGCAGATCTTTCTTTAGTATCAAAAAGATATTTCATCTCATAAGTTTGGTGCTGTTCCTGCTTAGTGATTTTTCTTCCAACAGCCATCAGATACAATCAGATCTTGTTAATTATTGTCTTGACACAAATGTAGAACTGATCCGAGTGCTCTCTGTCTCTAAGTCAAAATCTTTGTTAATGTTTTTGATTCCCTCCAGCAAAATTGAGAACCTTCAACCTTTTCATCCTAGAGCTCAGGGGATGTAGTTTAACAATCATAGACTTCGAAAGAATAATAGTAATAATTTAGAAACCCTTGTGTTGAGTTATTTTGCTCTGCCACTTACTGGGTATGTGACTTGGGACAAGTCTTTAAATCTTTCTGAGCTAAAGTTTATTCTTCTAGGAAATAAAAAAATAATGCTTTCCATTGTAGAGTTGCCTGTTCATTACGCACTTCGCCCATAAAAGATACACATAAAAGATCTAGTTCTTCTTATTTCTATTCTTCACCTCCTAAAGCTTAGCTGGAATCTTCTCTCTGTGATTTTATTCTCAGGGAATGAGAGAAAACCTTTTTCATCTCAGTTCATTTTTTATGGTACAATTATATATAATTTTAGTGTTTATATGTATTTTTGATTTCTCTAGTTTACATTATCTTCATCTGTGCTTTATTTTGAACACGTGTCATTATGTATTTCTTAGAGAAGATTTTTGGATCCTAATTTACCAACTTAAAAAAATACATATATATAATATAATGTATATAATTAGTAGCATGAGACTTGAGGCACTTAAAGAGTAAAAATTATTCCCAATTGAAACTGTATTTTGAAGATTTAATGAAATGCCAACCATTTTATATCAGAGTCATAATACCAAATTTCTAATTCTCTAATTGCTTTGCATAATGTGATTATACTTCATATCATTACATTCATTTCTTAATTGTAACTGAGTTGTTTCAGGTACTGTTAAATTGGCAAAAATCATTGTTACCACAAAGCACCCAAAACCTTTCCTATTTTTTGAGAGCATGCTTTAATAAAATATAGTACCAAATTTTCAGATTGTCCAAGAGGAAAAAGGTCTAAGAAACTGTTAAAAACTTGGGAAGGGAGGAGTTAAAACAAAGTGTAACTGATCAGTTCTAATTCTTTTCATAAAAGAGAACATAATAAGCAAGCTTAATTTCATTATTACAACATTATCTTCACAATGAGAAAAGAGAAAGAAACTATGTATTGTTCTTAGAAGTCTTTTCACACAGCAACTTGTCTTAGATATTTCAGAACAGACATACTTAAGCCAGAGCACTGACCCACGAAAGGCCCTTGTAGCTCTCAGATTCCATGATAAATAAAAAATTACTTTCATGTTTTTATTTTGCTTTTGTTCTTACACCACTGTGACTTTTCCTCTTAAAGATGGTAAAATGAAATGCCTTATCTCCTTATAAATAAACAAATGTTTTGTATCATTTTAACATGATTCAGAGATTTGCTTACCGATGATACTTGGAAATTTTTTTTCACACTTGAAAACATAAAAAATATCCTTTCTAAAGGAGAGGAATGTATTGGCTCCTCAGAATGATACCTTTGGTAAAAAATGAATGCAAGAGCTTGGTCCAAACCTAGAGTTAACTATCTCCTGTTCTATGTATTACTCTTTTAAAAAAGGTAACTTACATTTCTAAAAGCCATTTAAAAATAAGAACCAGGTCATATGTAAGAGGATAGTCTAACTTGAAAGAATGTAAGAGGAGGTGTCTTCAATAACATCATCATGATGTCAAGCATTTTTAAGTGCCTCTTCTATGAGCCAGATACTAGGTTAGACGTTTTTGCATACATGCCTTAATTATAGTAACCAAATTTTCGCAGCTGTAGCCCGCCTCTCCACCCCCTGTGTTTTTTAAGCTATTTTGAAATGTGATCATCCTCTCTCCTAAGTCTAGTGCTTCTTCCTGGTCCCTGAATTCCTCACCTTATACCCTCTCATTAACCCTACACTATGTTTTTGCTTTGCTTTCCTCTGTCTTCAGCCACTCCTCCTCTATTTTATCTTTCCATAAGCATGTAAATGGTACTCAGATCCCTCCTACAAAGAAAAAACAATGAAACAAACAAAACTAACTAAAAGTGCATCTCTTCCTCCTCCTCTGCATAGCAAGGCAGCTCAAAAGTTGGCTGTACCCCATCTCCAACCCTTATCAACCATTCCCTCCTCCATATACCCTAATCTGGTTATCACCCCACCCCACAGAATCTGCTCTGAACAATGGCGACATCCCCGAAGCAGCAGTTGCAAAGAGCTTTTTGTAGACTTCACCTTACTTGACCACCTTTGAAACTCTGTCTTTGTCTTTTTTCATGCTCTATTCTCTGGGTTTTCTTCTTCTGTTGGGCTACTTCTCTTCCATTTGCTACTTTGTTCATCTCAGCCTGTATTTCTGGAACTACTTAAAGCTTTATGCTAAGCCTCTTCTCTTTGTACCTTCCCACTCTCTACCCATAAAATATTATTAAAATCAGGGTTCTGAAGAATATTTATATGATCATAGCTAAACTTTGTCTTTTAATCTCTGGCCTCTCTTCAAAACTTCAGACTCATGTGTTCAACCATCTGTAGATAGCTCCATGAATCACACAGAGAAAATGTTCAGTAAATGTGTTGAATTAATAAATGATATGTATGTCTAATATTTTAGATAATCCAGAAAATGACCATAACTTACCCTGAGGGAGACAATCAGGCTTTGAATGAACCTCAAGAGGCAAAATGGACAGAAGCACGTTATTTGCATGCTGAAAGTTCTACTTTGTTGAACAAGGTAGAACAGAGCCTTCTATGGATTTTGAAGATATGCAAGGTTTCACTTCAATTAAATCCTCCAAACTTTCTGAAGTAAATATGTCAGGTCTTATAAATGCACTACTCTATAGATCTGCTATGCATGGAGAAAGTATGAAGTCTTCTCTTTCTCTTCTTGTGTTTGTGTATCTTTTCAGTTGTAGACTGTCTTATTTACTTTCCATTTCCCTGTTTCTAGCACTGTATCCTTATGAGCAGTGTGTACTTAATCCATATAGAAAGAAAGAGCAAGGTGGGAAGAAAAGGAGTGTGGGAGGGAGAATAGAAGAAAATAGATGGAGGAAGTTCTTTTTGAACTTTTTGCTTCAGAATCTGATAACGTTTTTGATGTTATTCACATAGTCCAGGCTGTTAAAAAACTACAACTCAAGCAATGTGAAGTATCAAAGAGTGTTTATAACATAAATCAGTGTCTTATCTCTGAAATACATTACTTTATATATCATGGACCTGTGTTTACATATTTCATTTTTGACAATTATTGGACTTATTTCTAATTTTACCACCTTCTTCAGACTCTTATAGAGGAGAGACTGTATTGTTCCTTCTTCTAGTCTGCAGTACAACCAGAGCAGCACCCGGCACTGCTGCTCACATCTCTACCAGATTGGTGTCTTTTAATAAGAAGTGATGTCCTAAGGATATGTTTTGTCAAGGGACTTATTACCTCTGCCCTTGTTTTTCTTTGTGCTTGATTACTTTTTCTCTGCTGTTTTTTCCCACCTAAACATAATGGTTTTCAAAATATAGTCCCTGGACCAATAGCATCACCTTCACCTGGAAATTGGTGAGGATGCAAGCCCAATCCCAGACCTACCACATCAGAAACTCTGGGGTGGAGTCCTGTAAGCTGTTTTAACACATCCTCGTGGTGATTCCAATGCCTCCTATAGTTTGAGAAATACAAACCTAAAGAAATTCTAGGCCTCTTTTAGTCTGGCACTAACAAACACTACTACTTTGTATGTAACACATTTTCTTACGGTATGGAATTATTCACTCCATACTCTCTACTTCCATACAGCATTTCGTCCAACCGCACCAAGGTTGTTTACTTACCACATGGCATTATAGCTAATTGCTTATGCATTTTTTTTTTTGTCTCCAGCTCCTTAAGAACAGCAGCTGTGCTGTATTTATCTCCAGCACACAGTGACCCCTCATCAAGTTGTGTGGGCTGGGTGAATGAATGAAATAATCCTCTCCAAAGCTAAACATATGTTTACCATTTGATCCAGCAATCACACTCCTAGGTAAACTCGTGTCCACACAAAAGCCAGCACATTAATGTTTATAGCTGCTTTATGCATAATTTCTAAAACTTTTTTTTTTTTTTTTTTTTGAGTCAGGGTCTCACTCTGTCACCCAGACTGGAGTGCAGTGGCATGATCTCGGCTCACTGCAACCTCTGCCTCCTGGGTTCAACTGATCCTCACACCTCAGCCTCCTGAATAGCTAGGATTACAGGCATGTACCACCATGCCTGGCTAATTTTTGTATTTTTTGGTAGAGACAGGGTTTCACCATGTTGGCCAGGCTGGTCTCAAACTGCTGATCTCAAGCGATCTGCCCACCTCAGTAATCTGCCTGCCTTGGCCTCCAAAAGTTCTAGGATTACAGGTGTGAGCCACCATGCCCAGCCTAAAACTTCGAAGCAACCAAAATGTCCTTTAATAGATGAATGGATAAACAAATTGTGGTAAATCCATAAAATGGAATACTATTGAGTAATAAAAAGAAATGAGTGGCCGGGCTCGGTGGCTCACGCCTGTAATCCTAGCACTTTGGGAGGCCGAGGCGGGCGGATCACGAGGTCAGGAGATCGAGACCATCCTGGCTAATAGGGTGAAACCCTGTCTCTACTAAAAATACAAAAAATTAGCCGAGCGTGGTGGCGGGAGCCTGTAGTCCCAGCTACTCGGGAGGCTGAGGCAGGAGAATGGCGTGAACCCGGAAGGCGGAGCTTGCAGTGAGCCAAGATCGAACCAGTGCACTCCAGCCTGGGAGATAGAGCGAGACTCCATCTCAAAAAAAAAAAAAAAAAAAAAAAAGAAATGGGCAATCAGACCAGGAAAAGATATAGAGAAACCTTACATTCATATTGCTAAGTGAAAGAAGCCCGTCTGACAAAGCTACATACTGTATGATTCCAACTATATGACATTCTGGAAAAGGCAAAACTACGGAGTCAGTCAAAAGATGAGTGGCTGCCAAGAGATTGTGGCGGGGAGGAATAGAGTTGGTGGAGCACAGGGGACCTTCCAGGCAGCAAAACTCTTCTAATACTGTAATGATGGATACATGACATTATACCTCTGCTGAAACACATTAAATGTATAACACAAAGAGTGGCCACTAATGTACATTATAGATTTTGGTTAATACTGATACATCAATGTTGGTTTATTAATGGTGACATATGTACCACACTAATGCAAGATGTTCATAGTAGAGGAAACCGTGTGTGCATGGGTGGTTTATGGGAACTCGCTATGCTTTCTGTGCAGTTTTTCTATAAATGTAAAACTGTTCTAAAAATAAAATGTATTTTTAAAATATCTCAATGATAGGGACCCTATTCCTTTTATTTCTTTTTCTTATTTTTTAGAGACAGGGCCTCACTGTGTGGCTCAGGCTTGTCTCAAACTCCTGAGCTAAGCAATCCTCCCACCTCAGCGTCTCAAATAGCTGGGACTACAGGTGCTCACCTCTGCCCTTGGTCCAACTCTATTCTCTTGATGATTATTCACTTTGAAATTAGGAGACAGTAAGCCTAGCTCTTTCTAAAATTGCTGTTCAAAGTTTGCAATTCAAGCTTAGGCTATTGGCAGAGCTGATGGAAATAATATCATCATGCGTGTACATTTCAAAATGCTGAACAACCCTGATGATTAAGCACTAGTAGATAATAGCAGACAATTTATTTTGCAGAGGATAGGATTTCAGACTTCTCTGTATTTTGCTAAGTGTAACTTCACAAGGTCTGGCTGGTTGTGGTTAAATGGGTGTTTATACTTTGCTTCTTTTTTTTTTCTTTGCCAGTCTTTCAACTATCTTTGTTCAAAGATGGATATCATTGTTCGTGATGATTTATTATTGTGAAAAGTTTATAAATCCTGTGTGTTTTTTAAAATGATTTTCCTTTGAGATATAGAAACTTTCCTCAGGTGAACAGAAGTCAGTTTCAAAAAGGTGATTTCAGAAATCATTTTTAGACCACAAAATGTGAATACTAGTATTGACACAATGACCACTTTTTATCATCCAAGAATTAAAAAAAATATATACTACATATATAACATTATGTATATATATAAATTATTTGGTGTTTCTTCTACATATTCTATAAAGAAAATACACATTATCATAATACCTGGCCTTCCAGCATATCCTGGGAGTCCTCGACTTCCAGGAAAGCCAATTGCTCCCCGATCACCTTTAAGACCTGGAGGACCTACATTATTAATGAAGAAAAAAAGGAGGTAATAATTCATTTTCATACAGACTTGAGAGTATAATGAAAACATCTAGTTTTATAAGTGAATATGAAATTAGAGAATCTCCAAATGAAGGAATAGTATCTTTCCTAAAATGTATTGTTTGACATTGAAAGATAATACAAGCCATAAATATAAACCTTAGTACATTCAGCACATTGTAGCTATTCAAAAAATAACATATTGTTAGTAGAAATAAAAGCACATTAGAAAAAATAGATCTTAGAGTTTTAACCAGAAGACTTATGTAGTCAACCAGTAATCATCAAATGGCAGGATTTTGCTGTAGCTGAAATGACAACTTTAAAATGTATAAGCTGAAAATTGAATTCTTAAGATTCGCCTTAGAAAAAATACAACTCAAGCAATGTAAAGTATCAATGAGTGTTTATAAAATAAATTGGTGTCTTGGCTCTGAAATATATTACTTTATCTATCATGGACCTCTTCTTACATATTTCATTGTCATCCCAGTGTAAATAAACATAAACACACACACACACACACACACACACGATACACAGATTTACTTACAAGTATGTACTATATACTGAAACAAATCTAGGGTTTTATATGCTTAAATTAAAACTGAAAATGGCTATTTTTTAACCCAATATTACTATGGTGATCATAACAACTGCATACAAAAGAAAATGTTATATTCCTATGAAATAAAATATTTTATCCTAGAGTTCAGTGGTTCTTGATAAACTATTGTGATAGTTTCGGCATCTTATGTTGTGTCATTATCAATTCACAGAGATCTCATTCACCCAGTTTCACTTGATCCCTTGGGGAGGCACATTGTAAGAAACTGATTACACATCTTTTCCCAATATCAGCATTTTGGAATATTACTTTTAGTTCATAAGTTCCAGAAGACAGGGCTTATATATATGAAATATATTTTAAAAACCTTTTCTTGAGGTTTATTAATAGAGACACCTAAAACTGGGCTAACTTCCCTCTAAGAAGCTCTCAGTTTAAAAAGTATATTACTCTTAATAGTAAGAAATATTAATTAATCCAGTATAAAACTTTGACTCCAACAGAAATTAAGCAAACTTCCAAAGCAATAAAGTGATAAACTATGTTTAGAATGATTCCTCCCAAAGCAATAAAGTGATAAACTATGTATAGAAATATTAGTAAAGTCAGGACATTTCAACTCAATTTAATTACGAAGTAGTATATATTGGCTGGATTTCATAGTATACAGCCTAACAAAGACCTAACATCTGTTCTCAGTACACGCTGATTAATATTTATACCTTCCTTCACTATGTAAGCAAGGTAGTGAGACTTCTGTACTTGTGGTTACTGAGACTTGTCATTCAAATTTACAAATAGAAACACTGACAGTAAATTCTGCCAATTTAAACAATCTGAAAACATTCCCCTACTCTTTTTAGAGTGCCAGTCACAAGTAACCTCCACTTTTACTATTTCCTCCATTAATTCAAGAAATATATGTTGTATCAGTCTCAGTACATTCCTGGAGTTAAAAATAACCTTATCCAAACAGATCTTCCAGAGTGGAGAAACAATGAGAGACAGATAGTGAGAAAGGTAGCAAAGAAAGACGGTAATTTGGGGGTTATAATTTTAGAAAAACTGGGTAATGGAATAGAGAATGCCATGGTGCCTGCTTTAGACAGGAGCATCAGAGAAGCCCCTCCAATGCTGACTTCTCAAGTGCCTTACAGTGATGCTCAGAACACAGCTGTTCAACTACAAATCAAGGTTGTTCAACTACAAATCAAGTACATTTTCAATGGGTGAGCAAATAAATCTGTAAATGAAGCATATCAGATACTTTCATAGAAATCAGGCAGTCATAGAGTTCTGTTCTGGGAGATGGTTAATCAGACTCTATATGGCCTATGGAGTTATGTGACTTGTTTGCTTAATGATGTTTGAAAATGTTGTCCCCAAAATATAAGCACCGCTGTTGAGCTTTACTGCATACGATCAGATTCCCTGAGGCTGTCAGGAGGCAATTAACTAATTTTCTACAATAATCTGTGACAATGGGAAAGGGTCTAGCACCTAATTCTAACTCATGGAGAATGTAAGTACAATTACACGGAATCTCAGCCATGGGATGTTCCAAGAGACATTAGACATCATCCAATCAGAATCCATCATTTTACAGACAGTTCCGTAAGATCCCAGTGATCAAATCACTTACATAAAGCTGGTCTGATAATTATTCACACATCCTAGGTGTCCTGCTCTGTTCTGGCTCCTTTCTGCAATGTAGCAGACTGGCTAAGGGCATGGACTCTGCACTCATGCCCATTGGGGTTCAAATACCATCTTTGCCACTTACTAGTTGCTGACTGACCTCGAGCAAGTCATTTAACCTCCCTGTGCATTGCACCTGTAAAATGGGTGTATTATTTGTCTCCGCATCATCAGGCTGATGTGATAATTAAAAGAGCTCATACCTGTAAACCACTTAGAAAAGTGCCTGGCATGTCATGAATACTTTGTAAATGTTAGCTTTTCTTGTTCTCCTCTCCCTCCTCCTCATCCTCATTATTTTCACCAGCCTGTTGTAAAGGCTTCTAAATTTAGTTTTATTTAACGATATGTACACAGTTAGCAGTGACACTGTTGTAAAGGCTTCTAAATTTAGTTTTATTTAACGATATGTACACAGTTAGCAGTGACACTGTTTGATTCATTGGCACCATTTGTTACCTCCAGAAGAAACCCACTTTCAACACTCAGGCGTAGAGCGACAGCCTGGAACCAGGCAACGTTCCTTACTCAGGTGTATATGTAGGAATCCTGTCCTTGTTGAAGCCTGAGGGAGAGGCCTTCTTGGGCCACAGCCTATGGGAAGGGGTGGGCCAGGGTAAAGATATCTGTGGATATAAACATTAATAAAATATGGTTCCTCTCTTCCAATATCCATGGTTAAGATGAGCTTTATATTCTCTTCTGGAGGCACGATTCCTATGGTAGAAAATTCAGACTATGTAAGGAAAGTAAATAGTATTGGTTGATGATGAAAAGTTTGCAGCCAGAGGAGCCTTCAGTTCTCTCCCAGGGCATCTCACGTAGGTAGCCCCTTCCATGCCTACAGGTCAAACTACCTTGTTATTGATCACATGGACATAAACAGCTCCTGAGATGGCCCACCCAGAGATTCCTTTAGAAAAGAAAGTTGTTTCTCCTTCAAAACACTGTTGTCATGGGAAAACAACTCTAAAATGAGCCCCTTAAAAGGAATGCACGTGAGATCAAAAATCCTTGATCATGACATTTGCCTCACTTATATTATTACTTATCGTCCTGGAAGCTCTGTGGATTCAGAGATTCTGTATCTGTTTACACATACTCTACAGGGTATTGTAGAAAACCAGGCCTGCAGAAAGTGGTCAGCATATATTTTTTGAGTGAAAAGTGATAGGGCGTTCTCCCTAACATGCTTTCAGGGAAATAGTCCTCTAAAATACATTTGTTCTTATTTGGGGAATAAAGCATATGTAAACATAATATCCACCGCAGTATATCAGTCACAATTCTACGACATTTAATGTATTAGTTATTTGAGGCTACTAGGACAGCCATTTAGGTTTTGCAGATATTTGCATCATGATTGTGAGTCTTAGATGAGTTTGATTTGGTCAAGCTGAGTTTAGTAGGCTCAAATGGATGTACAGATGGGGACGTGATAAGCCTGTTCAATTTAGAAAGTAGAATTACTATGGTTGTCCATCATATACTCTTTGCTTCCTGATTTCAGTATCAAATATGAGGCAGTTAGACAATCTGGTGGAGAAATGAACAGAATGTAGCAAGTAATCAGGGAATAATTCATTAGGAAAGATGCCTGATATTTTGAATACTTTTCTTGCAGTGCACCAAACTAAATGGTAACCTGATACCCTAAAAGAGTCATTTGATTACCCCAGGAACTCGACCTGTCTTTTATGAGGAACTGGGTAATGCCTATTTGTGTAAATGAGCAGTACCAAAAGCAACAAATTATGATGTCACTTTTTACCCTGTAAATTTAAACCATGACAAATTGTAAATTTACAATTAAAAAAAACAAAATCAAAGACACAAGTTGAAATTTACAAATTCTTCTATTTCATATATTCATAGTTCAGAAACAGCTGCAGAAGATTTTCCCAAGATGAAGCATTGTATGGCAAGCTGTAGCCCAGACTGAACTTTTATGGTTGAGTTATAGAGCTCTGACAATTGCAGTTTGTATGGAGGAGCTAACAGACCCTTGACAACAGTAGTCTGGCAGCAGATTTAATACTGATTGTTTCCCCTGCTTATGACATTAATGCAACATTGTTAGTATCTGCTTAGCATTAGTCAAGTAGAAACGCTTTCCTGAATAAAAGTTCTTTCCTGGCAAGGCATTCAAAAGCACACCAATGCCAATACCATCTGACCTGGCATATTATATATATGGGGAGGATTGCTATTTTATATACATAATATAAAACACATGTACCTGGATGTATCATCTGTCTTTCCATATAATATGCCACATACACAACACACACTATATATGTACATACGTAAACATATATCTGCTTAGGTAGGTATCAAGTTCATGCTTTTCATTGTCAAAAATTATTTTTCTGATGTGACCAGGGCTAGTCAATACATTGATCAGAAAGAAGAACCTTTTATATAATCAAAAGACAGAAAAATAAGATGAAGTACGTGGTATTTAGACATTTTTTGGTAACACAAACCATTCTAGTTATAATTAGACCTTACAATATACTTCCTATCATCAAACAGCATGCAGGATATTTGATTTCTAGCCAAGGCTAACATAACAATCATGTTATTATCTTTTTTATTTTTTCAAGCAAAGAAAGTTCATGTTCTCTCTTCTGTGTTTTCTATTGTCTTTTTCCAAAATATTTCTTTCAATATTATAACTTAGAGGAAAACAATTTGAAACAGTTTTGCTCTTAGTAAAGCACAGAGAATGACTGTCAGCAAAGGTAAATGTCATCCATATTTTAGCCAATATTTACATTCAGATTTCATTAGTTTAAACAGATATATTCCAAATACTACATAAGAAATACAGTCCAATTTGCTTGTGATTCATAACTCACTACTAGTATGAGTTTTTATGTCTTAAAAATGAGATAGCTTGCAAATGTGAAGATGATATATTCAATGCAAAGATAATTTTTGTACTCCCCTTCACATATGATCTAAGGTTGGGTCTGCTTTATACTGTTTGCTGTCTATTATATACATGTCACTCTCGAGACTTATGAACAATTCCATTTGGTTACTCTGGTTAAAGCATTTATTTTCTTCAAAAATCATGAGTAATGCTTATCATTCAATATATGATATGATTAGGCTACTACAACAGTTACTACCCCCCACCAACATTCTCTCTGTCTCTCTCTCTCACACACACACACACACACACACACACACACACACACACACCCTCTGCAGGATATAAATAAAATAGTGATCCTCCCCTACACATGTACCTGGATGTATATCATCTATCTTCACAGTATACAATTAGCTATAATTGCCATACCTACTGGACCTGGAAATCCTCGTGGACCACTTTCTCCAGTTGGACCTTGATCTCCTTTTTCACCTGGAGGTCCAGGAGGACCTTTAAAAAAATGACAGTTATTGATCACTGTTATAAAGCATAGGAAAAATAGGTTAGTCGTCTGTCAATATACTTATATAAGGAAATCCAAGGTCTTTTATTTGTTGTGCAATAATACAGAAAATGTATAAGACCAAACTTCATGAACGGAGGAGTATTCTGCTATTCAGTAATATAATGCCTTATGCTAATAAGGATGACATTGCCTCAAAACAAACAACCTAACAATATATTAAATGTGAGTGTGCCTCACGCTTTTCTATGTTCTGAGAACCTGGGGGCAGAGAAAAGACAGCAGGCTGTCACAAAGTCGCATTAGCGTTATACACTTCCTAGGCAGTTAAACTTTGAGTTAGATATAATATGCAGTTAACTACTATATGGAAAATCTGTAAGTAAGAACTTAAAAGACATTTCTGATACCCTCAAGGGAAAGGAAAATTCACACACAGGAGACAACCAGAAGCACTTTGTTGGAACTGACCATAAACTCAGATATTTGTCAGTGAGCTGGAGATCGGCGTGCATGGTGATGGTTGAAGTCTTCATTGAGAAAGTAGGATAATGAGGGGTACTTTCAAGAATGAAGAGAAGGGGAAGGAAGATAATTCTTAGGGAGTAGGAAAGGTATGAAGAAAGGCAGGAAGACTAAAATGAGTAGAGGAATTCTTTTTTCAAGTAAAATCCTAACTCAAACTCCTAGATTGGTATAGATGCTATAAACAATATGGAGACACTGCTAGGAAAACTTCGCTCTCATCATTTTTGTCAGATGGCTCTCCTGAGAGCTGTGATTAAACAACACCAATTTAGTCATTTGTATTTTCTGTGTCCAGCAAAATAGATACCTGGTCATCACGTCTTTAAAATGATTTTACCTAGCTTGTCTTTAGAACTCAGAGGTAATCCTACCTACATACCATGTTCCATATGGAGTACAGAGGACAAATATTCTCTTCTTTATTTAAAGAAGAACACTTAGTTTCTTTTTCAACACCAAAAGAAAGAAACAGAAACATTATTCCACAGATTCACCACAGAATAGGGAAATAGTGATATTTTAAAGGAAACATTTTCATTTGTTACTGTCTGGTCACATACATGGTCCAAGGAAAACATACAATTGTATACAGCATCCCTGGTTAGAATTCACTTGTTTACAAATTTTAATCAGCTGGGAGGTATAATACCTGAAGAAAACTAAGAGGGGGCCACATAAATAAATAAAGATTATCTCATGAATAAGTATATTTTGTCCATTTTTTTGTTGCTTATTTTGACATCATTGACTCTACTTCTGTCTATTCCTCTGGTATGTCCCATTTTCAAGGTACAATTTGGGTTTTAGAGGCTCAAGACATCATTACTCTTCTCAATAGAATGCCCCTTTCTCTTCATATGCAGCATTGGACACACATTTAATTGTATTTTTATAATAAAAGCAACTCTACTTATAGGAAATATAAAAGCCTAGAAAAGCCATGAGGAAAAATATAATTCGTAGTTGTATTATTTTAACTAAAGATCTTTAACACTTCTTTCCTAAGTGTGTATGTGTATTTTTCTCCACATAATCGTCATGCAAACAACATATTACCGGGCTTTTAGAAATTAACCAGGGTATTATAATCTAAGGTATAGCTTCATTGTTGTGAGACATATATTTAGTGCTGCACAAGAAATGCCAGGTTTCTATATCTAAGGGAATTTGTATGTGCTCCCTATCCTCTGCAGAAGAATGTAGTACTTCCCAAGAAAAGGGGTTTAACCTGCATAACCATGAACACAGCTGTATCCATTCATCACTACATAGTGATGAATCAGAGGGGAGGGGGGCAAGCAGGACAGACATTCAATTTGCAACCTGAATTTTGTTGAACTAAGTGAAGGGAAGCACAGTGATAGTATTCAACGATGGTGTTTGGAAAAAAGTGCACAAGCAAAGATTTCAGTTTAGTAACTAAGGATCCAAAGCAAGACTCAGACATTCCAGGAAAAACTAGAACATGAAACAAAAAGAAACAACGGACACAGAGAATAGATCTAGCCTCTCAGCCTCTGAGATGGACTTCTCACCATTTCTTTGGTAGGTAAGAGATAGAAGGAACTCTCGTAATTACTAATTATCCTTTCAATTATGCTACATGTAATTATGAGAACTGCATACAGCTTTAATTTTGGAGTATTAGTTCAATCACAGCAAATACATCTGTTATTTTACAAAATTTGGAGTTAAAGATCCCTCTCTGTAATTTTATATAAAAATACTGATACCCAGTATTCGAATTCTAGAATAAGAAAAACAGGTAAAGCTTTTTGTTAGAGTTCTAACTAGGCGTGTTGAATGTACATTTTTATTGTTATTCTATTCTTCACGTAACATTAATCTTACTTATTATGTTTCATTTTTGTACATTGTTATAGCTCTTTTACTGTTTCTAACAAAATGTTGGAAGGATCTCAATAAATGTTTTAGGTGTCTTTTAGATACATTGGGGGAATAAAATAACAAATTATATACCACTTTACTCTTAGTTTCTGATGCAGAACTTTTCAGAACAATATCCACTACCTTGCCACCTTCCAAAACTAACCTCCTCTCCATTCCCATTGTAGCTCACGTCTTCACCGTCACATGGCTGGACTATTGCTAGAGCTTTTTTATCTGGTCTGAATGCGTTTTGTCTATTTCATCTCTATTTCCCTCAGTGTTGGCTTTCTTCTTCTTTTTGATAAGAATCTGTTTTGCAATGTCTCCATCAAATTAAGGAAATGCAGTAATCTATTCTGCCATATTATGGAAAAAAGAATAAAGACTCAGAGTCTCTTGTAGTCACCTTCTTTGTTCGTAGTTTCCATTCAATCTTTTCAAAATTTTGTTCCATATCGACATAATAACTGCCTCGTGGTATCAATAAATGGACAAAATGCTACCTGTCAGCTCCCTTGCTGATATATGTCAAAAAAAACTGGGTTAATATTGGCCAAAATATATGATTTACTCTAGTTCAATAAGCCACAGAATTTACATTATTTTTCATCTTTAATATTTTCAATTATAGTTATAGGAATAATTCATAAATACTATCACAATAATCTGCCATAAAGAATTACCTTTACAAAACACATGCACAAAATCTACTATTTAGCTTCCTCCATGATCATTTCTTAAAAAGGAAAATTAAGATTCCTATATAACCACAAAAAAGTACTGATATATAATATGTGATAATCATCAATATCATAGATCAAAATTACCCAATTTACTAGAAAAGCAAACCCAGGCATATCATATCATTTAAAATTCTCAGATAACATAGCACTAATAATATCTGACTAAGTTTCCAGAGCTATGCTTCTCTAGTTTTTATTCATTACAAGCATTAATTTTCTACTTTGTTTTCAATCTTGTCTCATGTTCAGATCATCATAAAAATCTGCCACATCTTCTAGTCTATTGCTGCCTAAACCAGCATCTTTTTTTTCTAGTTTTCATTCTCATTGATTTAGATATGTTTAATCTGGAAGACACTTTAATTATTGTTTAACTAAACATATTTATAGAGGGTCAGAGAGTGACTTGCTCAGGGTCTTAAAGCTAGTCGGGTAAAATCAGAACTAGAACATTTCATTTCTTTCCTGACATCCTATGCTACCATGTTCTAAATTTAATTGACTTCGTTTTCCGTATCTTTTCTTCCATTATTCCTGAGCTGAGTTTTTTCTTTACACAGTGGTTAGATAAACTCACAATTCAGGTTTTTTCCTTTTGTTAAGTGGTCGGTTTTTGTTGTTGTTGTTGTTGTTGTTGTTGTTGTTTTCAGAGATGGGGTCTTGCTACTTTGCCTAGGCTGGTCTTGAACTCCTGGGCTCAAATGGCCCTCTTGTCTCAGCCTCCCAAAGTGCTGGGATTACACGGTCTCAGCCTCCCAAAGTGCTAGGATTACATTGTCTCAGCCTCCCTAAGTGCTGGGATTACAGGCATGAGCCTACAGTCCAGCTGTTAAAATCTCAGTAATTAATTGTACAAAACTCCAAATTCAAATGTCCTCAGTTGCTTTTTCATTTTCTCTACTATAAAAATCAATATTTCTTTTTTGGTGCTCTTATATCCTAGGAAGCCAATATATCTAAAATCTTTCCAAGTAAACAAAATGTTAGCTATTCTCACCACAGAGCCATATTATATTTCATTTCTCTTAAATAACTTTCTCTAGAGTTCATCTTTGCTTCTTTAAATCATGTTATCCCCAACTCTCCACCAAACTCTACTTCACCATTTCCACAATGAAATTGTATGTAGTACTTTAAGAGTCTAATTATTATAACTACTTGAGAAATGTATTAAAAATCTTTGTCTCTTTTAACTGTATAATTATTTAGTGATTATTAATACAAGGGAAGAAAGAACACAAAGTAATTACACTCATCCTACAATCAACACATGATAAAGGATAAAGCACTCATTAATTTCTAAAATATGCTTCTTAAGTTATAATTTAATTAATATATATTTTACGGCTAGGTGCTATAAGAGATATAAAGAATAGTTTCTAATTGAAGTAACTTGTGTCCAGGAAGAGTTAACACTGTTCTGGAAGAGAATATGAGATACTTTTAAACTTAACTATCACATTAAGTATTCTCTCACAAGAGAATACTTAATGTTCTGTATTAAGACAGAAATAAATGTCAGCTGGGCCTTACTATTGGTAGAACCAGCAAAGGTTTCATGTGAGAGGTAGCATCTTAAATGGACTTTGAATGATAAATAAGATATTTTCGAATACAAATCGAAGAGAAAATATTTCAAATAAAGGAAAATACATGAGGCAGCATGCACAAAGTACTGGGTGCATTAGAATCACAGTCAAATTAGTTGAAATATTTGATATACAAAAAAGACAAGGGAGGGAATGAAACATTCAAGATTAGTTAAGAGACACACTGAAGAAGATCTTGAGTACTACAGGCAAAATAGTATGTCTAATGAGGGGGCAACAGAGAGTCTTTATGCAATCTAAGACTTGCATTAGGAAGGCTGTATTCTACAAGGGTGCAAAAAGTATTACAGTCTGGGCAGGAAACAACTGCAACTCTGGCAAAGAAGTGATAAGAATAATTTATATGAGGATATAAAGAAACGACAAGGGAATAGAGAATACAGAACGGTGAGAACTAATAGTGGTCTTGGGAGATATAAAATAATTAAAATTGATAGCTTGCAAACCAGGAAGAATGACACTGCTATAACAGAGTGTAACTTGCTAAGAAGAAAGTGTGAGTTTCACTTATTCACTCATCACATATATAATTGCTCTCCCGCTATTTTCCAGGCACTCTGACAGGCATTGGGAATGCAGAGGTAGACAAGAAGGAGAAGACTTAACCTCACAGAGCTCACATTCTACTGGAGAAGATACAAGCTAAACAAGTAAGCAAATGTACAGATGACATAATTTCATATAGTGGTAAACACTATGGGGAGATTAAAGGAAATCATGGTAGAGAGAGATGGGGGAGGTTAGAGTGAGAATGGTGGAAGGTAGAGGAGGTAACTTCAAGTGGAGCCAAGAAGGAGTAGGGATGTAGAGAAGAACATTTCAAGAGAAAGAGAAAATGTCTAATGTTCATTATGGACAGCATGAAATGAAACAAGCACTTTCTCTTTATTAACTTTTACTTGTTCATGGCACTTAATTCTTCCACATTTCCAAGCAAGGCTGAAGGATGACAGAGGGAAGATTTAGAAAATTAGAGCACAGAAGTAGACAGGTGAAAGACCAAGTAGAAGTTTAAATTTCATCCCAAGACTAATGAGAAGATATTGGAGGATTTAAGCACAAGAGAGAAAAGACACATCTAGTGTAAAGAGAGAAACCACACAACCACACACAACTAGTAATTTGTGTGGGTTTTCTTAAATAGCATTGTTGTTTGTTTGTTTGCTCTATTTAGAATGGACTAAGAGCAGAGGCAGGGGAAAGCAACTGAGAAATGGATTCCAGACTGGGATATGGTTGCTTGAATGAGAGTAGTAATAGAGAATAAGAAGAAGTTTGATTTGAGATATTGTATGAAACAAGAATTAGTAGGATTTACAAATGGATTACATAGAGAATGAGAGCAGGGAAGTCAAAGACAGCTTCCAAGATCATGGAGTGAGCAGGTAGTTGGAAAATGACAAAACCATCAAAAAGACCGAAAATGCAACAGATTTGGGGAGGCAGATGGGGGTGGCTAGTTAAGAAGCGAGGATTTCGTTTTGAATTTGTAAAGCTTTGGACATTTATTTGAAATCCAAAGTGGAGGTATCTAATTGTTAGAGAAAAATCTGATTAATTCAAATTTTTCTTTATCATCTGTTTCACTATGATAAATACTATATGTGATATGTATTCTGTATAAGTAAGCTATAAAATACAACAATAATGAGAATATCCTTGCAACATCACAATCCAAGAAATCGGTATCTACCTAGATGTTCCCCCTTCTCATTCATCTATTTCCTTTTCACAGATAAACATTACCCTGAATTTTGTGTTTATCATTTTCTTAAATTTTAAAACAACCATTCTATTACATATTTATGTGTCTGTAAATTTACATTATTTAATTTTACTAACTATAAGCATTAGAAGTAAAAATTATCTATGTATCGTTTTCTGGGACTTGTTTTTATTTTTTTTTTCATTGTCATCACTTGATTATAAGGCTTCTTAATTTTCTCAAACTAATGTATTTGAAATGAAATCACATGAAGTTCTTAGTTCTGTTTTTCTAGTTGCTAATGATATAAAATGAGACAAAATATTAAAATCATGAAATAGAGCTTAACAGACATGGAAGCTGGAATGAGAACATCCAATATGAATTTTACGTCAGTTACAGAGGAAAAGAGAGAAAGAATTGTGAAGAAGCAACAGTCAAAGTGAATGAAGCTGGTTATATTCACAAACTGATAGACATAAATCTACTAATATAAGAAGTACAACAAATGTTAAATGGATAAATTATCAATACAAAAACACAGATAAGTAAAACTGCAGATATGAAAGACATAAAGAATGACAAACCGATTGGTGGCAGTCATTTTAAGAACCATAAGAAAAGCTTGAAGCCAGGGGACCAATATTTTCAGCACACTGATGGAAGTAATCAAAATAACTGTCAACCTAAGAAGTGTGTATGTAGTACAACAATTTCAAAGATCAAAACAAAATAGAGAAAATGAAATCAGAAGGTTTCATTACCAATTTACTTTCACTAAATGAACTTCCAAAAGATATACTTCAGGCAGAAGGAAAATAATCCCAGAAGAAATGACTGAGGTGCATGTATAAGGGAGAACAATTGGTAAATTCATGGGCAAATTTAAATAAATATTTGTTGTGGGTGAGTGATGACTATCTGAGCCAGTGGTGCAGAGTTAAATAATTAACCAAGATGGCTCTAGATAAAGAAAGACAGATTTATTAGCAAAAGCAGGAAAATACGTTGCAACGAGGCAATGAGCAGGCCAGCAGAAGAGAAACTGATTGCCAGGAAACAAAGGTTTGCTGAAGATTTTATAGAATAGTGTTTATACCATATGCTGAAGAGAGCTTGTGCAGTACTGATAAGCCGAGGTTACAGTGGGTTAACTTGCAGGTATCTGGTGATAAGTTTCATGCAGGAAGGACCTACATGTTCTGGACCATGAAGAAAGGCAGATTTATAGCTTCTCTTCTTTCTCTTTTTGCTTTCCCTGGTCCTACCAGCCTGACTACTTTTCCCTAATTAGGGCTCCACAATATTGTCTGTATAAAAAAAGAAAAATAATATTGACTAAGTTCTCGATTAAAAAACTAATGTAGAATGAGCTATACAAAAATATTAGCAGGAAACTAGGGAAGAGGATAATCAAAGCATTTTCAGTTCCTTGTGTATTTTAGGATGAACGTTAAGATACTGATCAACTATAGACTTCAAGATAAATGTTAAGGTCAACAATCAATAAAAATTACAAATATACTACAAAGTTTCTAAAACCTTTTTGGTAACTTTGGTAGAGAGAAAAATTCACCAAGAGAAAAATCTTCATGGCCAAAAGTGGCAATAAAGGAAAGCAAAAGAAACATAAAATAAACTGGAGAAAACCAGAGCACAAAATAAGAGAGTGGAAATAAATACAGTCAAAAGAGATGGTCAGATTATATATTTTTTAAAAAGAAAAGGTAAGTGTTCATTACAAGAGACAAACCTAAAATAAAGGATAACAAAAGGCAAAAGGTTGCAGTGAAAATATAGAAAAATACCTGCAAATTATTGAAATCAAAATATAGAAAAAATCTACAATGTAAAGCTAAAACTAAAATATCTAAAATGTAAAGCCAAAACTGAAAGTACATATATATATATATATATCTTTGGTAATATTGGTAGAGAGAAAAATTCTTATATATTCTATATGCATATATAGGCAAGATTTAGTTCACTGTTTTTCACTAAAAGGTGTTGCAGAAGAAATGGACAAATCCATCATTATTTTGGAGAGTTCAAAGGATCCTTTTAATTAATAATACAGTCAGGTAAGAAGTAAAAAAGACTGAAAGTTTTGAAAAAACATTATTAACAAGCTTGGTTTGTAAACATGTGAAGAAACTTGTAATTACAGAAAACTTGTATTCAGTACTTATGAGGTAGTTTTTAACAATGAGCAAATCATTAGACCTTAAGATATATTTGGCTTATCCCTTTCTATTTAAATGACACTCGGCTACTGGTTATTGTACCCTGTCTTGATCTGATTTTAATATTCTTTCCTCTGGGTATCTGCAGTAAATATATGCTCAAAAACTATTTATTTCAAACCGCAGGATTTCAAATATCAAATCTCTGCATGTATCAGTATATTTTAATATATGTCATTTTCTGGAGGAATGACAAGATGTTTTACCTTGAATTAAAGTGATATTTCTCAAGGTCTGAGAATGTTCCCAGTCTTTCAGTCTGAGATCATTGGTGATGTTATTCAGTACTTTCACTTCTCCTTTTATTTCCTGTTCCAAATGCACTTGTTCTTCTTTCATAGCCATAATTTCTGCTGATACATTGTAAACACGCTCCTCTAATTTACTGATTTCCTGTAAGACACAGTAGGCATTCACAACCTTTTACATACATAATTATCAAATATGAAAGTTCAAGAAACCCTCGGAGTTCAGGTTTTTAAAAACATATGACAGGAATTTTATGGAATAAAAATATGGAGATTAGAAAACTGTTTTGAAAGTAGTAATTCTTTAATTGTGAAACATTTCCTCTTTTGACTGAATGGCTGAATGTTTATAATCACAACCTCTTTCAAAAAATCAGTTTAATATATCTATGATATGTTTCTATTCCCATATATAGAGATGTCAAAATGCTAACAAAATTAAATAAACATCATAAGGTTTTAATTTATCTGAAGTAAAACATCTTCATACTGTACTTAGAGTGGCAACATATTCAAATTCCATAAATTTGATAGATTTATACGGGAAATTGTTTTATAGTAATAAGCAAAGTTTAATGTCATAAGCCTCAGTGGTGATGAACATTGACAATAGATTTTCATACCCAATAAAACCCCAAACTCGCATATTAACAGTGCTTTCCCTTCAATTTGCATTGCCTCTGTATTTGAGGCATTAGTATTTTGTGTCTTCAGATATATATATATTTTGTGTTTATTTATACATATGCATTCATAGACTTAGAGTGTGAAAAAGAGAGAGGATCTTCCTATATCCTGGAATATGCTTTTATATTTTACTCAATAATATATTAAGGATATTTATCTATTAAAATACTTTAGAGACTGACATTTTCAGTAATTTAGTGGAATTGAATCTATTTCTCAAAATTTATTTAGGATTCCTATTCATAGTGTTTTGAGCTGTGCACTTTTCTACAACTTTAAACAATGCTGCCATGAACGTCATTTTAAATGTATTTATATATTGATGTAAGTACTTCTATAGAACATCTTCCTGGAAGCGGATTTGACCAAAGGGACTAAACATTAAACAGTATTTTTGTTCAACCATTGCTGTACTTCTCTCTAAATATATGCGACCATTTTTCTTCCTCTTACTGCGTGTCAGTGCCCACTTTTTGCAGCTAAATACTGAGTACCCTTAATATATTTAAATTTGCATAATAAGAGTAGGTACATAGCAAATCATTATTATTTAACTTGTTTTTCAAATTATAGTGAGGTTAAAGCATCCAGTCATTCAATTTCTGACAATTAATATTAATTAATTTTTCTTTTAGACCCTTTGCTTGGTTTTCTCTTTTGGTGTTGGGCTTTCTCTTTTTGACGAACCAAATCTTCTCATCTATTCTGGTAATAATTTTTGTCTCTCTGTTCTACTTGTATCCCATTTTCTGTCTTCATTGTATGCTTTATCATTGTATTAATTACTCCTATGTTCTAAAGTTGATAAATACTCATTTCCCATTTGCACATGGAAATAAGCCCGTGGTATATTTTTCTTTAATCCAGATGTAAAGAGAAAATTACACTCTCCTGAGCTGGACTGGACTACACAAGCTGAGGTGAGAGGATCAAGATGGTCAGGAAGTAAGACCTTTGAAAATAAATGAATGTGCATCTAGATTTGCCTCTTCAATGACACTATACGTAAGCAGAGAGGCTTATCAGCTTTCACTGCTCTAACTGTGCCTTCTTCCAAACGAAACCTTATTCTAGATTAGAATTTCTCTGTCCTGCACCTCCTCCTTCCCTGACCATTTGACATTTTCTGTACATACCATCATCACAATAAAGGTGAAATGGTGAGCATGGATGTTTGTAGAGCACACCACCATGATAAATACGCTTGACTTAATTTAGGTGGCTAAAAATTGCTGCAAGTATGTCAGGTAGTTCTAGACGTTCAGCATAAAGTGTTAAGGGACTAGAAAGTGATTTTGCTTCCTAGAAACCAGGAATCACTCAGCTTTTTCATCATACCGAAAAGCTGAGGCTACTTTTTATTTTTATCTTTTTGAGATGGAGTCTCGCACTGTCACCGAGGCTGTAGTGCAATGGCATGATCTCGGCTCACTGCAACCTCCGACTCCTGGGTTCAAGTGGTTCTCCCAAGTAGCTGGGATTACAGGTGCACACCACCACACTGGGTTAATTTTTTTTATTTTATTTTATTTTTTTGTAGAGATGGAGTTTCACTATGTTGGCCAGACTGGCCTCAAACTCCTGACCTCGTGGTCTGCCCACCTTAGCCTCCCAAACTGCTGAGATTACAGGCGTGAAGCACTGCGGCCAGCCGATGAGGCTACCTTCTTATTCCCTTCTTTGAAAACTGCATATGGTGCTTACATTTGTCAAATTTCACTGGAAATTATTTTCCCTGGGAGGAGGAAAAGTGTGTTTAATTTCAAAATATCCTATACAGCATCCATGCACTCCCTCCACACGCTACCACCAGTCACCCTCCTAGAAACAGGCATTTAATTTTGTAGTCATACAGTCCTTTTGACCTCTATCGATGGAGATGATAGATGCCACCCCTGTTTTTCATTTGCTGCCAATGTTCTTCCTTTTTCTTTCAAATTAATGTTTGGTGTGTCCTTAATAAGTGTTATGCTGGTGTCACTTATAAGCCATTTCCTCAAATGACATTTACAAATTCAGGCATTCATTTAATTTATTCCTACATTGAGCTAAACATTCAAAGATCAATAAAATTATTCAAGCAATGGGGATGAGAGTCCCAACATTGTTTTTCAGTGTACACAGGAGTACACACACACACACACACACACACACACACACACACACTGGCACTGACCTAGTTCCTAAGTCTCTGTGAGTGACTACTGTTTCTAAAGATGTATATAAGTTTCAAAGTTTCACCATTCCCTTGTATTTCCTTTTCTAATGCTGGAATTCCCTCCAAAACGTGTCTACGCAAACTTGAACAGCTCACTGATACCAGATTTTGATTGTTTCCATTAACTATCACTTCAAACAGGTTCAAAATTTCTACCAACTTCCAAATGGTTTCCAATTTGCTTTCAATTTCTCACATATTTGGGTGCAAAAGCATACCACAGTCAGCGAGACACTGTGGCTCATGCCTGTAATCCCAGCACTTTGGGAAGCCAAGATGGGTAGATCACCTGAGGCTAGGAGTTTGAGACCAGCCTGACCAACATGGTACAAACCCCATCTCTACTAAAAATACAAAAATTAGCCAGATGTGGTGGCACGTGCCTTTGATCCCAGCTACATGGGATGCTGAGGCACGAGAATCACTTGAACCTGGGAGGCAGAGGTTGCAGTGAGCCAAGATCATGCCCTTGCACTCCAGCCTGGGCAACAGAGTGAGATTCCATCTCAAAAACAAAGAAACAAACAAAAGCACTCCATGGTCCTCCAGGATTTAATGCACTGCCAGAATCGAATGTATCCTTCTTCTTCCATCTCATCCAACTTCTCTCTCTCCTTACCTCATCTCAGTGCTCTTCTGACCCTATTTTTACATCAATAGTATTTCTTCTCCACTCTTCTTTCCCCCCAACTTAATCAATGTCTATCCCGATAACTAACATTTTAGCTTCCTCTCTTTTTTGTATCATCAAAACTATGGACAGTTTCTTCTTTGTACACTTTCTCTAATCTTTTGATAGCCCAATACTTTAATATCCCAATACCCTTTGATATACTTACTTATTAACAATGTAGGAAACACTGATAGATTTTAGAAGTGACATGGAATAGAAACGGAATATCAAGGCATTGGGATGAGGTTCACCAACAGACTCCCCATACACAAACTGTAATACCATTGTCTTCTGACACCTTAAGTTGAGGACCATGTACAAGTTCAAAAGTTCTGAGTGAAACTTACAAGTCAAAAAAATCTAAGCACATCAAATGGGTCTGTTGCAAAATTCACACATACAGAGTGTTCACGTCCCAAGATCTGCTAAGATACTCTAAAAATTATGATCGGTTTAGGCAGTCTAAAAAGACATTTTAACAGTATTTATAAAATATGTAAAGGGAGTCTATATTCAATGGGAAAATTTCCCCCTTTTTCTAAGAGTTTGGAGACAGCTAATCCATTTTAAATCCCTTAACATTCATTTAAAGTCTTTTGATAAGTTCACCACAGAAATCAGGGTAAACAGGATAATGAAACAGGGTTTGCAATTTTTGCTTTCCTGTACCGCCTAAGGCGAAGAGACTTGGATAGATTCAGTTCCAGCACGTGACCTTGCCGTCACAAACTCTTACCTCTTGTTGTTTGAAGGTTTTCTCTTGGATTTTGCCATTCAGCTTTTCTATGTTGAGCTGCAAATCAAGCAGTGTGGTATTCAAACTTATTAAGGACTTGGAGATTTCATCTATTGTATTCCCATGTCCCCGGACTGAGGAAAACAAGGTACTTAGCTGGAGAAGAATGTCATTAAATCTTTGATCAGTTGTCATGCTGAAGTTTTGGAAATGCTCTGCATCTATGAGATTGGCTTCCATGTCTGAAATGTGCTGGATTCTCTTCTCCATGTTGCTCATGTGTTCCATAAAGACTTCTTGAAATCTCGTTTCCGCTTCACTGTCATTTCCTTTTCCTGTGAGACTTTGAGTTATATCGTCTGCATTAGTAGAACCAATGGAGCAATTCTTCGTTTCCCACTTCAGAAGCTGAGCTGTATATTTAAGTAAAAATAAACCAGTCATGGTCTGATCCTTAAATGCACACACTATCCCATCCCATATCATTCCCTTCCGTTCATTTTATTCCATTCCATTCCAACATTTTTAATGCTAGGCTAAATCAAGTATTCACTTTTCATCTACAATGTGTGAACTACGCTAAGTATATTGCTGAGAAGCACACATTCTCCCTTTCCCATTTTATGTTAAGATGATTCCAGGATTATATCATGCTTTCTGAATTGCTGCTTATAGGAATCTTCTTGGCCACTGATTTTGGTTTTGCCAATTCAAAACAATTTCTATAGATTATGAAAGGCAATGTATCTACAGAACTGTTGTTAGAATAAAGTGAACTAATGCTTAATCCAGTTTCTGAAGCAAGCCTGTTGAATAAGTTAACAATGATAATGATGATCATGAGGATGACAAAAGCAATATGTGGTTAAAAACTGGTATCATGAACAGTATGGATAAATTGTTGGTTTATCTTCATTCTTTCACTTGAGCTGCCAGAAGGTGTCATTTTCAGTTAACACAGACCTAATTCACAGTTGGTAGAGCAGGAAGTTGGGCAAATACTTTTTTTTCTCTTTATAAAGGTACTATTCTCATAACACTCCTTTTTAACTATTATAAAATATATATTCACAGCAGAAAATTTAGAAAATATAGATAATATGAAAAAACAATTTACCATGAATCTCTCATCCTAGCTTAAACTCTAGGATTTTGGTGTATATGTCTCAAACCTTATCATATTATTAATCTTAAAATGTGACGTTTTTAAATAATCTGGACACCACTTTTTAATGTAATGCTCTATCATAACTTTTTCATATTATTAATATTTAATATTGTTCTACAAAAATAATTTAAGAAACTCCATTGTATTATATGCATGGATCTGCCAGATTTATTTTAGAAAACAGCTGTATGTAGTTTGCCTCTGTTTTCAGTAATATAGTCAATGTTTTGATGAACAATCTTGTGATTAATTATTTACCAAATTTAAAAAATTGCATTCCAAAACAGTATTTTAGGAACATAGCAAGTTGCTGATAGATATCCCCAAATGGGCATGTGTTCTCTAAACAAGCTAATTATCATTCTGAAATAATCTAAAGCAATATGTTTTATAGTTTCAAAAAATAAAAGGCATAAACATTAACTTTTTATACAAAAATAGGCGGGGTGCATTGGCTTATGCCTATAATCCCAGCACTTTGGGAGACTGAAGCAGGTGGATCACGAGGTCAGGAGATCAAGACCATCCTGGCCAACATGATGAAACCCTGTCTCTATTAAAAATACAAAAATTAGCTGGCATGGTGGCGGGCACCTACAGTCCCATGTACTCAGGAGGCTGAGGCAGGAGAATCGTTTGAACCTGGAAGGCAGAGGTTGCAGTGAGCTGAGATCATGCCACTGTACTCCAGCCTGGGCAACAGAGCGAGATTCCATCTCAAAACAAAACAAATTCTTAATTATAGACAATGAGGAAAATGTTAAGCACAATCTTATCACTATTCAGTGATGGCTGAGCTTTTCTGTTTTCCTGTATTTCTATATATGTATCTGTTTATACCTTTTACTGACATGTATGTTACTCATATTCATATTAGATTGGATGTATAAGATTTTCCACATTTGACAATTATGGAACAATAAAAAGAATAATTTCATATTGCTAAAAAATATATGCAGCTCCACCTGAGTCTATCAATTTTCTTAATAAAAGTGATATGATGACAGTACAATTTTTATAGATTTTTGAGAATTAAACAACACAAGAAAAACATTTAGTTCTACCCCTAACTCAAGGGTTTTGTTCCATAAATGAGAGCTTGGTGTTTACACAGAATCTAGTTCCCTGATTCTAGAATCTTCCTACACTACTCCATTACCAACTAGGCTACTCCGAACAAGTTACTTATCCCTCTCCTTGCTTTGGTTTTCTCAATTTGTAAAAGTAACAATTACCTCAACAATGGTGCTGAGCACAAATGAAACAGGCATATCTATTCCTCTACAGTGCCTCATAAATGAGAGATACTATCTATCAGTTATATCCACCGTATTTACTACCTTTGCTTAAAGAGGCTGTGGTTGGATCACCTGAGGTCAGGAGTTCGAGACTAGCCTGGCGAACATGGTGAAATCCCGTCTCTACTAAGAATGTAAAAATTAGCTGGGCGTGGTGGCACACACCTATAATCCCATCTACTCTAGATGCTGAGGCAGGAGAATTGCTTGAGCCTGGGAGGTGGAGGTTGCAGTGAGCCGAGATCCTGCCACTGCACTCCAGCCTGGCTGACAGAGCTAGACTCTGTCTCAAAAAAAAAAAAAAGAAGAAGTTGTTTGATGAGCATTACTACTGTAGCTATTATTAGATTAAGAGTGTCATCCTAAATATGTAGTTAAATTCTAATTTCAAAAAATATATGATACCATATTTTTCCTGGTTTTATTAATTTAATATTAGCTTATCTGAAATAACAAAATGTGTGTGACAATATTTTGATGTGATCTACAATAGAATTTGTATTGAGTATGTTATTCTGTATTTCTTAATGTATCAATAGCTTGGAAATAAAAGTGTATTTCTTAACTGTATTTCATCACATTTACTAAATTCAGTGTGGGGAGCAAGTTTTGGGTTGACAGCGTCGTCCATGCATTCGTTAATTCTATGATTTAATTATTATATACTATGCGGAAAGCACTGCTTGAGTAACTCTGGGAATAAAAGAACAATCAGGAATGGAATTTGACTGTAACAATCAGAAGCCCAAATAAACATTTTTTTCAAAATTACTTCAAAATTTTCCTCTAGCATTGTCCTTTTTTGATTATTATTTCTTTTGAAGTAGCAGTTAAGAATTTAGATTCTAGAATAGAACTGCCTAGATTAGCAATTCTGGCTCTGCACTTTATAAACTATGGCATTGGACAAGTTACTTAATCTGTCATTGCCTCTATTTCACCATCTGTGTAAATGGGGTACTAACAGTCAGTGTCCAAATAATTAAATGAACTATATGTAAAATACTTAGACAACTTCCTGGCATGTAATAAGCATTTGATAAGTTTCAGATTTTTGCTATTATTAATATTTCGATTCAAGATGTGTGATTCAAGTACCTATATGCCCAATATTGATTGACTATGGGGAATTAGCATTGTTGTGATAAAAATATTTTTCTGGAGTTGGATGTTACCATGAACACAGTTATCTCTATGCTTTATTTTACTATGCACATTGCCCTTATTACTCAGCCATATAGTTTTACTTTCATTGGAAATAAGATTTATCAGTAAAGCTAATATTTTTCACAATATGGAAAGAGAAGCCCCAATTTGACTAAGGTCACATGACCAACTATTTTTAATTTGACAACAAGTTAAACATGAGTTGACAGTAAATGCTACATTTTATTAACAGATCTAAAAACACAAATTGCCTGTTTCATCAAACCCTGAGTGAAAACTAATTTTTCATTAAAATGTTAACTTTTTGTCGTATATCTAGGTAAAGAATGCCAGGGTTTATATTTCAAAAGTTCACTTATTTTTATTGGAGAGATGGCATTTTGTGACTTTTCTGTTTCACATATGAAAGGAGACAGAATTTTATGGTCTGTGAAAAAACCTAAGGACAGGGTTATATTTGATTCTATAGATCATAACTACTCTTTCATATTAGAATTATCTTTTCCTACCCCCAATGGATATTGTTTTCAGCTAAAGAATTTTTAGTATTTCAGTAACAATTTATACATATATAAACCTAAATTCTTGATTTTTCCTTATTGTTCTGACACAGTATTATGTTGTCACACTGATAGTGTTTCAGCAGCTTCTTTAAGGAAAGGTTGTAAATGGAATAAACCTTATAATTAAGAAAATAACCCTCAATATATAATTCACTTCATATTTAGAGTTTTATATATAATATTCTATTTCACCCATCAATTCATAGTTGCCAAACTTCTATCATTTTAGGGATCTATTTTGTCTACATTTGTAATTTTTTATGCCAGTAGAGATATATATTGCTTTTCCGTTTCTTTTAGAAAAATGTACTGATCTACAACTTAATTAAAGTTGTAAGTGGATTGTCAATTATTTCTTATTAATACATAATAAACATAGTGAAGCCTTTTCCAAATTCTGGTGAATCCGGTACTGATGTGAACTTATAAAATTTGAACATTCTTAGCATCTAGTCAATTTTAGTAGGTACCTATTGTAGTTTTAGTAAACAGACTAGTTCAATCGTTGTAAACTCCAGAACAAATCTGTTGACTTGGTAGTATTTTCTAATAGCTCAGGGACTTTGAACTTGGTTAGAACCTTGAATTATTTTCTGACTCCTGTCTGCATTCTGCATGAGCCTATCAGAAGCTGCAGTCCCTGGTCTTGGCTCTGCAGGCAGTGATTTGCATAAAAGTGATGAAATGTACTCAAATTCTAATTGGCTTATAGGCAATAATCCCAACAATGAAGCATCCTTTAGTTAAGCATTTCAAATTACAGATAAGCATAGACATAAACAAACATACAGATAACCTTGATTATGAGGAAATTGACTGTTTAATGCCAAACATTAACATGCCCTTTTACTCAGACAACAATAGTTTGGTTGGTTGGTTTGGTTGTTATGGTTGGATTTTTGTTTTAGTTCATTTTTAACGGTCAAAAAGAAGTTAATTGTTACCTGTGGGAAATATTTTCTTGAGGTGACTTTTTTGTTTTTTGTTGGCCAACCATATTGTTTTATAAAAACTTAATTAAACTGGGAGACAATAGACCAGAGGTTAGGGTTCAGAAGTCTTGGATGGGAACTCCAGCTCCAATACTGAGCTGTCTGAATTTTCTTATGTAGATAATGAGAATAATTACAGTATCTATACAGAGGTTAATTGTAAGGGTATATTATTGTTTTTATCATTTCTTTCTTAGTGAAATTTTTGCTCTGTCTTGGAATACTTCCTTAGACTGCCCTGTAGCAGAGGAAGTTTGGCCTGGTCTTTAGAAACTTTTTGTTGTTGTTGTTAAGCTGCTTAGTATGCACATAAAAATGTATCTTATTCCCCGCATATCTCTTATTAGAGCATATGGGCAGACATTTTATCAGTCATATAGAGAAGAGGAGAGCTATAAGGCATATAAATTCAAATGCCGATCAAAATACACCAAATCCATCCAAAATGCTACAAGGGGAATAATATTTACATATGTGCTTAAGGTGTATACAAGCTATCTACCCTTGTAGAAACAGTCAAATCTAACTCCAGTTCAAGTCAGCCTCTCCAAAGAAATATGTACCTCAAGAACATCATTTTGAGCCCAAGTAACAAGTTCTATATTTTTTCTTTGAGAGGATGCTATCAGGTTATTTTTAGAGATATTTTAAATAATATCCCTGTGAAAAGTATGGTCATATAAACTGGATTTCACTAAGTTGTATGCCATTATTCTACAAGGTCTCCTCTCTTTAAAAACTGACAGAAATATTTTTTCCTCTCTCAGTACTAAGAATAGAAGAGCTTCTCCTGGACAACAGGTTTGTTTGTTATATTACAGCCATTGTTAATGTAAATGATCACGTTATTTCTTCACAATGGTAAAACAAATACTTTGGAAATTTGTCACCCACATTAGAAAGAGAGGACTCTAAAGGATAATATATTTTTGAAAGCGTTTAGTCCTTTTCATTTTACTTTTACAAATCTGTATTTTTATCTTGCACTTCTTATTTTCATTCTATTTTGTTTTTTCTAATTTAAAAACTATTCTTTCTACTTTGCAGAATCTGTTTTTTAATTTAATAAATTTGAAGGACTCTTTGTAATATAGTGTTTTCTTTATGAATGTACCATATATAAAAGACTGAATGCTTCTTTTTCGCTGTGGCAATGAATAATTCACGGGATGAGTTACTAAATTTCAGAACTCTGGATTACGTTACCTGCCACTATTCCAATGAGAGGGATGAGAACTGCAAACACAAGGAGGTAAAGGGCAATCAGTGCAGCTTTGAAGGACTTCAGTTTCTCTTGAAGGGGAGGGCTGTTTTTAGGATCTAATAAAACAAAAAAGCCCAGCCTACTGTTAGAAACTGTTATCTTCTTCCATAATTAAAATTGTTTTAATCTCCAATTACATTGTTACTACCAAGCCTATTGGAATAAAAAACAAGAAAAAAATGGTCCACA
Organism: Macaca nemestrina; assembly: GCF_043159975.1. NCBI lineage: Eukaryota > Metazoa > Chordata > Mammalia > Primates > Cercopithecidae > Macaca > Macaca nemestrina. The sequence goes on along the minus strand of NC_092132.1, from coordinate 138,459,178 downwards.
TTTATGCAGTAGAAAGCAAAGGGACAGTCATAGGAAAAGCCAATCCAGGTATTATTATAGACCCTTGATTGACTTATCCACTCACTAAATATCCACAAGAAAGTTACCATGCTCTACAAGTTGTGCTTGTCTGATTTTTTGGAATCAGTTGGTAAATTTGAATATTGACACTTACATATACAAACATAAATTTTATTCAGTGTTCACATGGGAAGATATTCTGGATGACAATAAAATTTTCTAAAGTAACTATGTAATTTTTAATATTTTAAAATCAGATAAGGGAAATATTTATTTTCAATGACTACAATGTTAAAATAATTTTATTGTCCAATTCCTTCTCAGTAGTTTTGTATTTGGATACCTCTTATGATTTGAATACAATGTAAACAATATTTAAGAAAAATGAAATAAACCAAGTGATTCACATTTTGACTAATCTTTAGAATGGATCAATGAAGCCCACCTTCTCTATATTTCAGAACATATTAATAACAACAACCTTTTATTCATATGCACTTATATGGCACTGTGATTTATATAATGAGATATTAATTGTAGTAGAGACAAATCAATATAGAGGGGAAATAGTAGATGAGGAAGTCCTTTCTCTGATTAGGTGAATACAATGGTCATTAAAAATTTATTTTCTATGGTCATTGCTTTCATTGATCAATTAAGAAAAAAAGTAAATTTTACTTTCAGGTTGCAACAAACAAGGTTAAGGTATTGAAAAGAAAAGAAGAGAACTTTTTTTTTTTTTTTTTTTTGAGACGTAGTCTCGCTCTGTCGCCCAGGCTGGAGTGCAGTGGCATGATCTCGGCTCACTGCAAGCTCTGCCTCCCGGGTTCACGCCATTCTCCTGCCTCAGCCTCCGGAGTAGCTGGGACTACAGGCACCCGCCACCTCGCCCGGCTAAGTTTTTGTAGTTTTAGTGGAGTTGGGGTTTCACCGTGTTAACCAGGATGGTCTGGATCTCCAGATCTGGTGATCTGCCCACCTAGGCCTCCCAAAGTGTTGGGATTACAGGCCTGAGCCACTGTGCCCGGCCAAGAAAGTTTTTAAAAAGTAAAGAAAAGAAAAGAGCTGGATGCAGTGGCTCAAGCCTGTAATCCCAACACTTTGGGAGGCCGAGGCGGGAGGATGGCTTGAGCCTAGGAGTTTTGAGACCAGCCTGGGCCATGTGGAGAAACCCTGTCTCTACAAGAAATATAAAAAGTAGCCAGTCGTGGTAGCATGTCCCTGTAATCCAAGCTACTTAGGAGGCTGAGGTGGGAGAACTGCTTGAGCCCGAGAGGTTGAGGCTGCAACAGGCTGTTATCACACCACTGTACTCCAGCCTAGGCGAAAAAGTGAGATCCTGTCTCAAAAAAAAAAAAAAAAAAAAAAAGACAAGACAGAAAAGGAAAGGAAAGAAAAGATTGAAGGAAAAAAGAAAAAGAACCCATAATAGAAGCAAGTTGAGGTGTGGTCCACCCGCCAGGTTGATTAAGCCTGAAAAGTAGGAGTCATTTTCTTCATCTCTAAATTATCATCACAAATGTAAATTCTACCTTTTAAATAGCTCTCAAACATTTCGATTGCTTTTTCTCTGCTCCCAATGACTCTCTCCTCCTTCTTCAAACACTCATTATTTCTGTGTGTAACAGCCCTCACTATTATCTTTACTTGTATGTGTCTCGCTTGTGCCACATCCTCCCATCCACCCTTTATACAGAACACAAGATCCACTGTCACCCTGGAGTTGAGGCCTGTATTTCAGGTTTGCTATGCAAGAACTCATAAATGAGCCTTTAACTTTGTATATGCTGCTTCTTCACACTGAAATGTCTTCTCTGTCTTTTCCGCCTCCACCCATCCCCTTAGCGATATGTATTTATACTTTTAGGTTGAGCAGAATTATAAGTAACTCCTCCTGACACCTTAAACGATCCTGTTGAGATACAGCTGAGTATTGCTACTTTTGAGCTGTTGTCATAACCTGTGCAAACGTGTTTCACCACTGCTATACGGGGTTGAACTGTGTGCCCGCAAAAGATATGTTGAAGTTTTAACCACAGGTACCTGTGAAAGTGAGTTTATTTGGAAATAGGGTCTTTGGAGATGTAATCAAGTTAAAATGAAGTGATACTGGATTAGGGTGAACCCTAATCTAAAGTCTGATGTCTTTGTAAGAAAAGAACAAATGGCTACACAGAGAAGACCACATGAAGAAGGAGGGAGAGATGAGAGTGGTGCAGCTACAAAGGCAAGGAACACTAAGGACTGCCAGGAGCCCCTAGAAGCTGGGAGGAGACACAGGAAGGTTCTTCCCTAGAGTCTTCAAAAAGGCACATGGTCTGACACCTGCATTTTAGACTTCTGGGTCTCAGAACTGTGAGTGAATAAATTTCTGTTGTTTTAAGCCTCCCAATTTGCAGCCATTTGTTACAATAACTCTAGAAAACAAATACAGGCACCTACTACCCATGATTTTCAAATATTAGTTCACGGTGCTAGGATCATATTTATCTCCAGGACCTAATTATAGCTGGGAAGTCAGAGGGCTCAATCAGTGTTGTAGATTAATTTAATTTCATATAATACTGCCTTACTTTTATTTAAGCTTATTTTTATTCTGTCTCAAGAACACCCCTATTTGTCAAATAAGTGTTATTTTAACATCCATATACATTTAAGGTAAGTCTCAACACTATAATTTTATATATTGTCAAAAACTCTAAGAATGACCTCCATGGGCAGCCCATCCCCCACTTACTCGGAGGAAGCAGAGCTGTCATTGAGCGAGCATCAAATTTCACAGATTCGGAGCAGCTATCAACGTCCTCCTGCTGATCACGAAAGCAATCCCACTGCTCCATACTTCTGTGAAACAAATGGAAAAATATATTAATTCCACATGAAATGGCTAGGGCTCTTTTGCATAGTGTTTTAAACTGAAATTTCAGTTTGAAATGGAATCTACATTCTGTGACACAATCTATAATAAATAACATTTAATTTTAGCAAAAAACCATATTTTGTTAAATTTGTATATCTGTCATATACAGCAATATATTAAAGTTACCCATAAGTTTTAACTTGCATGTAAAAAGACAGATGTATGTGGAACCCTCTCATGTATCTTTCTGTGTGCAAATGTGTATCTCTATTTTTAGAGGTACGTTTATTGAGTGTGGGAAAAGAGGTAGCTCTTCTTTCTTAGCTGAAAAATTTTTTACAAGTGACAGAAAATAACTTGTAAAATGATTTAATCAGTAATTTAATAGGGTAAAAGGAAGGAAACAAAAGAAACGTCTGGATCTGAATAACCTGATTTCACTTCTCACAAAAGTCAATTTTCCCAGATAATTATTTTAATTTGCCTCTACCTGAGAAAAGAGAGGATTTGAGCACTATGCCTGCCTTCCTCCATCCTCTTCCTCCACAGTGTTTAAATCCATTAGAGATCATAGTCCTTGTCCATATCAACATAGGATTCAGGAAAACCAGTGATGGTGAGCATTTTTTCATGTGTCTGTTGGCTGCATAAATGTCTTCTTTTGAGAAGTGTCTGTTCATATCCTTCACCCACTTTTTGATGGGGTTGTTTAATTTTTTTTTCTTGTAAATTTGTTTAAGTTCTTTGTAGATTCTGGATATTAGCCCTTTGTCAGATGGGCACATCATCACTGGTCATCAGAGAAATGCAAATCAAAACCACAATGAGATACCATCTCACTCCAGTTAGAATGGAGATCATTAAAAATTCAGGAAGCAACAGGTGCTGGAGAGGATGTGGAGAAATAGGAATGCTTTTACACTGTTGGTGGGATTATAAACTAGTTCAACCATTGTGGAAGACAGTGTGGCGACTCCTCAAGGATCTAGAACTAGAAATACCATTTGACCCAAACATCTCATTACTGGGTATATACCCAAAGGATTATAAATCATGCTGCTATAAAGACACTTGCACACGTATGTTTATTGTGGAACTACTCACAATAGCAAAGACTTGGAACCAATCCAAATGTCCATCAGTGATAGACTGGATTAAGAAAATGTGGCACATATACCCCATGGATACTATGCAGCCATAAAAAAGGATGAGTTCATGTCCTTTGTAGGGACATGGATGAAGCTGGAAACCATCATTCTGAGCAAACTATCGCAAGGACAGAAAACCAAACACTGCATGTTCTCACTCACAGGTGGGAACTGAACAATGAGAACACTTAGACACAGGATAGGGAACATCACACACTGTGGCCTGTCATAGGGTGGGAGGAGTGGAGAAGAATAGCATTAGGAGATATACCTAATGTAAATGACGAGTTAATGGGTACAGCACACCAACATGGCACATGTATACATATGTAACAGACTTGTACGTTATGCACATATAACCTAAAAAAAAAAAAGGATTCAGGAAAACTAATTCTCAGAAATGATGTACACACAAATTGTCATTGCAAACTGCCAAATAAGGAATTTCCTTAGTATTATTTTAATTACTCTATTCACTGAAAAAACAATTTCCCTTAGAACAAATAGTTTTTGCATATTTGGAAAAAATACATATTTCCTGGCTGTTTAAAAAAATTATTTATTGGCCGGGCACAGCAGCTCATACCTGTAATCCCAGCACTTTGGGAGGCTGAAGCGGGTGAATCTCCTGAGGTCAGGAGTTCGAGACCAGCCTGGCCAGTGTGGTGAAACCCCATCTCCACTAAAAATACAAAAAAACTAGCCAGGTGTGGTGGCAGGCACCTGTAATCCCAGCTATTCGGGAGGCTGAGGCAGGAAAATCGCTTGTACTCGGGAGGCAGAGCTTCCAGTGAGCCGAGATTGTGCCATTGTACTCCAGCCTGGGCAAGAAGAGAGAAACTCTGTCTCAAAAAAAAGTATTTATTTATTTGTTTGTTTGTTGGCTTGTTTGTTTTGAGATGGAGTCTCACTCTGTTGCCCAGGCTGGAGTGCAGTGGTACAATTTCAGCTCTCTGCTACCATGTTGGCCAGGGTGATCTTGAACTCCTGACCTCAAGTCAACCTCCCAAAGTGCTGAGATTACAGGTGTGAGCCATAGCACCCGGTCTCTCTCTTCCTCTCTGTCTCTCTCCCTTTCTCCCTCTCCCTCTCCCCTCTCTTTCCTTTCTCTCTCTCTCTTCTCTCTCTCTCTTTCACTTTCCAGGCCTTTTCTCATTTTGCATTGGCAGCCATACAAATATGTCCTTGTACCTTTTTCAGCATAATCTAAATTTTATGTGCATACTAAGTAGCTTAACAACAACAACAAAAATGTTCCTGTGTCTCTTTAACATGTATCAGAAACATTGGAAAGGTTTGATAACAAGAGACTGATGGGCCTCATCCCCAGAGTTTCTGATATTTGGGGTGACGGCTCAAGAATTTACAATTCCAACAAATTCTCAAGAGGTGATGCAATTGGTCTGAGGACCACATTTTAAGAATCTTTTCCATAAAAAGACATTATATGACTTCTTTTGTTGGACACAGTTTAGTTCATGTGATTGATAGATTTAGCCTAAAGCCAATATCTTCTGATCATTTCTTATTTTCTTGAATACTGAGTAATGGACTTACCACAGCACAGTTCTAACTGAGTGCACCGGCAGCGTCAGGACAGCAAACTCAAATCCAGCCCAGGAAATGAAAGGCGATCATTCAGATGCAAGTGTTCATCCCACTGTGGGGAGAGGCAGTGACATGTAAGGATATGACTCAACTCCTGTCAACATATTTTGAAAACATCACTAAGGATATTCTTTATTTGGCAGTTTGCAATGACAATCTTTGCATATTCCTCCTTTCTAAGAGTTGGTTTTCATGAATCCTATGTTGATCTGACCAAGGACTGTGTTCTTTAATGGATATGACCACTGTGGCAAAAGGGAATGAAGGGAGGTAGGCACAGAACCCAAATCTCCTTTCTCAGGGAGAGGCAAAGCAAAATAAATAAACAATTATCTGGGAAAATGAACTACTGTAAGAAGCCAAACTGGATTATTTAGATTCACACTCCTATTTCCTCCCTTTAAATTTACCCTATTAGATTTAAATAGCAGTTTTACTCACCAAGCAAAACAAATGAACAAAAAATCCAAATAATTTTAAAAAACTGAGATGACAATAAAACTTAGCAAAATTCACTTTAAAACTATAGTTGAATGATTTATAATCCTTTGGGATTATAAATGCGATTGCTGGGTCAAATGATATTTCTGGTTCTAAATCCTTGAGGAACCGCCACACTATCTTTCACAATGATTGAACTAATTTACACTCCCACCGACAGTGTAAAAGCGTTCCTATTTTTCCATATCCTCTCCAGCATCTGTTGTTTCCTGACTTTTTCATGATCGCCATTCTTGGAACCAATCCAAATGCCCATCAATGATAGACTGGATAAAGAAAATGTGGCACATATACACCATGGAATACTATGCAACCATAAAAATGACTGAGTTCATGTCCTTTGCAGGGACATGCATGAAGCTGGAAACCATAATTCTCAGCAAACTAACACAGGAACAGAAAACAAAACATCACATGTTCTCACTCATAAGTGGGAGCTGAACAATGAGAACACATAGACCCAGGGAGGGGAACATCACACACTAGGGCCTGTCAGCAGTTGGGAGGCAAAGGGATGGATAGCATTAAGAGAAACACCTAATGTAAATGATGGGTTGATGGGTGCAGCAAACCACCATGGCATGTGTATACCTATGTAACAAACCTGCACATTCTGCACATGTATCCCAGAACTTAAAATATAATTTTAAAAAAGTTGAAGAAAGAAAACCCTATAGTTTAAGGCAATTGGAACTATGTACTAATGCTTTTTAACTTTGAACTCAGTTTGTAAGAGATGGATTCGCAAAAATTGTGTTCATGTATACCTGGTATGTACAGACATGTGTCACTTAAGGACAAAGATACATTCTGAGAAATGCATTGCTAGTCAATTTCATTGCTGTATGAACATCATAGAGTGCACAAACCTAGATGGTCTGGCCTATTGCTCCTAGGTTACACACCTATACAGCATGTTATACTGTGCTGAATCCTGTAGGCAGGTTGGAACACGATGGGAAGTATGTGTGTTTCTAACATATCTACACGTAGAGAAATGCACTCAAAATATGGTATAAAAGATACAAAGTTGTGCACCTGTACAGGGCAATTAGGATAAATGAAACTTGCAGGACTGGAAGGTGCTTTGGGTGAGTGAGTGGTGAGTGAATGTGAAACACTGTAGACTTTATAAACATTGCACACTTCAGCTACACTAAATGTATAAACAATTTTATTTCCTCAATAATAAATTAGCCCTAGTTTACAGTACCGTTTATACTTTACACACTTTTTTAAAACAACTTTTTGACTCTTTTGTAATAACACTTAGCTTAAACCATAAATTGTATAGCTGTACACAAATAGTTTCTTTCTAAACTGCTTTATCCTATAAGCTATTTTAACCTTTATTTTTTTAATGTTTCTACTTCTTTAACTTTTTTTGTTGATAACTAAGACACAAACACACACATTAGCCTAGGCCTGCACAGGGTCAGGCTCGTCAATGGCACTGTCTTTCCCTCCATATCTTCTCCCACTGAAAGATCTTCAGAAACAATAACAGGCATGGAGCTGTCATTTCCTATGATATCAATGTGTTCTTCCAGAAGACCTCCTAAACGACCTGCCTGAGGCTGTTTTACTGTTGAATCTTTTTTTTATAAGTAGGAAGAGTACACACATAAAATAATGATTAAAAAGTGTAATGTGGTAAATACATAAACCATCAACATTTATTATCAAGTATTACATACTTACGTATCTGTAGGTGCTATACTTTTAAATGACTGGCAGAGCAGTAGGCTTGTTTACATCAGCATCACCACAAATACGTGAGTAATGCAATGTGCTATTCCCTTAGAACAGCTGTGAGGTCAATAGGTGATAGAATTTTTCAACTCCATTATAATCTTATGAGGCCACCATCATATATATGGTCCTGTGTTGACTGAAACATTATTACTTAGTGCGTGTCTATAACCAGAAATGGTTTCCTTTTAGGCTACCTACTGGCCCCTTCTCCACATGTTTGATTATGGCTTTGATCCTCGCATTTGAGATATTCTGGCTCCGTTTTTACTGAAATGCAAAAGAAACATCTCAGATTATTCTATCTACCAGGTAATAACGTTTGTGAAAAAAGCTGAAGCCTTAGGATCTGATAAATATCTTTACACTGTGAACTCTGAATGAGTAGGGACCATGTCTGATTTTGTACACATTATGCCACTAGAGCCTAAAGCAACCCGGAACATAGAATATACTGAATATTGAATATACTGAATAAATACAACATACTGAATAAATACAATATATAAATATATGAATAACTGTATAAATATTCATTACATATACATTTATAACATATACATATTTATATATAAATTATACAATATATAATTTATATTATATGTTAATATACAATATATTATATAATTGACAAATATATAATACATAAATGTCATAAAATATATGCTATAGTAAATATATTATTATATTAATATAACATATATTATATATTTGCCATTATATTATATACAATACTATATATTTGCCAATTATATATTATATAATATAAATATATAATATGTATAATTATATGTAATTTATATTATGTTAATATAGTATATATTATATAATGGGCAAATATATTATATATATTTTATATATCATATAATTGGCAACATATCATATAATATATTTATATTATTATATAATATATATTTAATATAATAACATAATTATTATATATTTTTTATATATATATATAAGGCACAGGCATAGTACAAAAGGGAGTGATTACCTCTTTTGGGGAAGTGGGTAATCAAGGTAGGAATACAGAAAAGATGACAATGAATCAGGGTTTTGAAAATGAGCAGAATCTGGGGTACGGTCATTCCAGGATGGAAAATATCATGTTAAAAAGCATTAAGGTATGAACAACATGGAACTGCAAGCAGTTTTAATTTTTCATAAAGACATCATTTAGTTTTCTCCTTTACATATTTATTTCTAATATGCCTTACCTAGGTTAAGAGAAAACAAAGATTTAAAAAGCCAAGTGTCCCTTTTATTATACTTTCTTTTCACATAACCTTTTCAGCCTAGATTCAGGTAACTTCCTGTCTCTCCCATGAAAGGAGAGGGGTAGTGCACATCACAATAGACAAAAAAGGCTTTCAGGAAATAAAGTGTTTTAATTTGATCTATTACATCTGTTCAATTTTCTTGAGTACCTTGGAAAGTGGGAAAAAGACAAAAGGAGAAAAAAATGGTATTTTAAACAACCAGACTATAATAACCTTGGTTAGGTTGGTAGTACACTCTTTATTCTTTTTCTCCAAACAGGTACAAAGGAGGTTCAAAAAGAAGAGGCTGGAGAGGCAAGTACCTGGTAGCATCTGACTCATCAATCTCTTCCTTTATTTTTCTGATCACATAAATTGATCTGGCTTTCACGACCTACCCAAAATATAACACTGAATCACTATCTATACAAATGAAGTTTTTTAAAAAAAGTATTCTTTGCTTTGGCAGTAGTGACCTGGATTAATATTATTAGTGACACAATATATATTGTTTATTAAACATTTTGCTTTTCTCCCTTTCACTTTGAACTAGAGATGAAGCTTGATTTTGTTTTTCTTTAAGTCTCTAACCTTTGGTTTATCTTTTTTTTTTAGCATATAGAGGTGATAATAAACATTTTGTGGACTACTGTATTTTAAACTGTGGTTAACCTGGGAAGATTTATTTAAACTCTGAAAAAGGAAAACTCTCTAGTACATGTCTATGAGTGGTTTAGACTAACTGACAATATTTGGTCTATAAAATGTCCCTGACAAGTGTGGTGGACCAGAAGGGAGGTGCGCACTAAAGCATACTCGGCGGAATGAGGAATGAACAATATTCCCTATCGCTACATTTGTGCACCATGGGAAGTCTGTTTGCTTTCTGGGGCCAGCGTTCAAAAGCGATTGGTTTATCATGAACTGCATGAAATGTTGGTATATATGTTTTCCAGAAAAAAAAAAGATCATGTTCGTCAGAGATAATGCAGTCATAGGATTTGTGGCATTTTCTGATGTTACTGCCTTTTTTCTTAGTCTGCACAGTCTCTCCAAGAATCTCATCTGCTTCCATGGCTTGAACTACTGCCTGTGTGCTGATCGAGCGAATAGAGCCAACATAGATCTCAGTCTCAGAATCAGCTTTTGTTTTACATAATACAACCAGCTACAAGGTGGATTTTCTATAGCAGCCTACCTTTTATTTTTCCAGGATTTTCATTGTGGGTATATCATCCATTTACATCATCTATTTATTATCATACCCACGTATTATTATTATTTACTTACTATGTAGTGGAGAATACATGATACAGTTAGGCATATGCCAGCAAAGCACAGTCACTCAAATCTGAAGCCAGAGCTTCTTTTCTAGACCACTCTCATGTATAAGACCCATATCTGATTGCACAAAAACTCCTGATTTCCTTGGATCCATTCCTTCCATTCTATTCCAATTTTTGGACTTCAGCTTATTTTTATCTACCCCAGCCAGGCATCTTGGGTAGCAGCAATGGTGCAGACAATTAGGAGGAAAATCCCAGGGCATTAAAAGAGAGGACAAATTAATAGCATCTAAACCATAGCACTTTAACAAAGAATAGGAGGAAAAAATCAAAAAGTAGAAGATACCTTTTTTTCAGGAAAAAAACACCAGAGACATAAATTTGAAAAACATGATATTCAATGGGTGAGTAGAGGAAGAAGACTCAGTACAAAAGACAAGGAAGAACTTTTTGACACTGCAGGAGAAAAACAAGAAGCAGTCAGGGTCATGGAAAAGAACAAAGAAGTTGGTGTCCTGCAAGAAATCCATAACCTGCCACATAGAATTTAAGTTGTTTTTTCTTGTGTGGTAGAAGCAGAAATAAAACCTTGCAAGATTGGCAGCGGTAAATGTATAAAAATGAAAGTCCCTGAATGCATAAATTAAAGTTGTTCATGCTCATGGTTTTCTGTTGAGAAGAGAGATACTGATGATTGCACTGAGATAGCACATCCAGGGGAGTTTTATTTATTTCTGGATATTCCTCCTCTTCTCCCCAGTATCTCAATAGCAGAGTGAGCGAGGGCCCAGTTTCTGTTCTGTTTTCTCTCCTTCTATTTTCACTCCCTTGGTGATCTCACTGGCCTCACTGCTTTAAATATAATCTGGAAGACTGATGACTCTTAGATCTTTATCTCTTGCCCATACCTCGCCTCTCAATTCCAGACCCATATATGCCGCTGCCTCAGAACATCTCTGCTTAGAATTCTAATATGGTCCAAACCTAGAGGTCTTCCTTGTTCCTCGCCTTTTCTCATCCACTACTTCCCATCTCTCATCCGATCCTGTTGCTTTGTTTTCAAATACTATGCAGAAACCGAGGGCTTCTTGTCACTTCCTTGCTAGCATCCTGTCCAAGCCCCATCATCCTTTTCGCCTTGACAATTTGTTTTTTTTTTTTTTTTTGAGACAAGGTCTTGCTCTCGTGCCCAGGCTGCAGTGCAGCCACGTGATCACATCACTGCAACCTTGACCTTCTGGGTTCAAGCGATTCTTCCGCCTCAGCCTCCTGAGTAGCTGGGTCTACAGGTGCATGGCACCATGCTCAGTTACCTGTTTATTTTTTTTCTAGAGATGCAGTCTTGCTATGTTGCCTAGGCTGATCTCAAACTCTTTAGCCTCAAGCAATCTTCCCACCTCAGCCTCCCAAATTTCTGGGATTATAGGCATGAGCTATTGAGCGTTGATGTTAATAGCACCCTGACTTTCATTCTTATACTCTTGAATTAATTCTCCACACAGTTTCCAAAAGAATCCTCTTAAAAAGTAAGGCAGGTTGAGTCACTCCCATGCTAAAAGCCCCTGAATGCCTTCTTGTCTCACTCAGGCCTTCACTAAAGTCTGACTCAATAAAACAGACCACCTGTAATCCCTGCACTTTGGGAGGCCAAGGTGGGTGGATCACCTGAAGTCAGGAGTTTGAGACCATCCTGGCCAACATGATGAAACCCCGTCTCTACTAAAAATACAAAAAATTAGCTGAGTGTGGTGGTGGGCACCTGTAATACCAGCCACTCAAGAGGCTGAGACAGAAGAATCGCTTGAACCTTGGAGGCAGAGGTAGCAGTGAGCCAACATCAGGCCACTGCATTCCAGCCTGGGCAACAAGAATAAAACTCTGTCTCAAAAAAAAAAAAAAAAAAAAAAAAAGAAAGAAGAAAGAAGAAAGAAAAAGCAAGTAAGGAAGCAGACTGTTCCTGAACATCCAGTTTCAACCTACAACCCCTTGGGGCCTTGTCTTCCCCATCCTGGCTTCATTTTCTTTCCCCTAAAACATATTTTCCTTATTTGTCTTATCTATCATGTGTCTTCTCTCATCCAAGCCAAATCCATGATATGGAGTTTTGATCTCTTTGGTTCAGGAATCAGAGAGTTCCTGAAGGTGCTCATTACATACATAATGCAGTATTTAAAATTACATTAATAAATGAAATGAAAGGCAGGATCTTTTTCAAGATGACTGGATTTTCTATCTTGGGTTATGCCTCAAGAAAACTTTGTGGTTCACTAAAGTGGGAATTTTAAAAATTCTTCTGTTACACATTGGAAAATAAAATATTTCCCTCTGCACTGCATGTAACTAGCAAACTGAAACAAAAACTATTACCCTCAGTGAAGCCACTTTGCTTCAAAAGCATTTATTATTAAAATTACCAGATTATTTCAGCTCCTTACTCTGGCTATAATCATTGTAATTTTTTAGTAACGTGAACATACATACATGCATGAGCCTTCATTAGCAGGCAGTGAACGACTCACACTGTCCAAGTGTGCCTTTTAATATCAGTTCCAAAGTTAGGAAAAACAGTAGCTTCACATAAAGTGACTTTTCCTATTAAATGTCAATGTACTGATAAAGGATTGTGAAATCCTTTGCGTTTGTGTAATCTATTAAAAGCACGTGCTCACGAGAAGTGAAACACGTTTCTGTAATATCAGCTTTTTATCAAGTGGATGAAAAGTTTACAGGAAATTCATAATGAAAGAATTTCAAGGTTAATTTGTTTGGAACCATACACTTACTTTTTCTTGTTTTTCTTATAAAACATTATCATAATATTATAGATATGTCAGGATAAAATTTCTGTCACCTCATCACCCTAATAAAGCAAAAAAAACCCTTAATTTTTTAAATGAAACTGAAGTCCTTGGATATATGTACACATGTAACATAGTTCATGTTGTCATGCAAATATCATTTGGTATTATGCATTTTCCTTAAAATCATCACATTATTTTAATATTTCAAATGAATTTTTCAAACTTGAAATTTTTTTTATTATTCTTTAAGTTCTGGGATACACATGCAGATTGTGCAGGTTTGCTACACTGGTATACATGTGCCATGGTGGTTTGCTGCACCCATCAGCCCATCATCCAGGTTTTAAGCCCCGCATGCATTCGGTATTTGTCTTAATGCTATCTCTCCCCTTGCCTCCCACCCACTAACAGGCCCCGGTGTGTGATGTTCCCCTCCCTGTGTCCATGTGTTCTCATTGTTCAACTCTCACTTATGAGTGAGAACATGCAGTGTTTGTTTTTCTGTTCCTGTGTTAGTTTGCTGAGAATGATGGTTTCCGGCTTCATCCATGTCCCTGCAAAGAACATGAGCTCATCCTTTTTTATGGCTGCATAGTATTCCATGATGTATATGTGCCACATTTTCTTTATTCAGTCTATCACTGAGGGACATTTGGGCTGGTTCCAAGTCTTTGCTACATAGTAATTCAACATATATATATGTGTGTGTGTGTGTGTATATATATGTGTGTGTGTATATATATAATCTTATTTATATAGTCATTTTTCTAAAATATAATTTTTTTCTTTTAAACTTTTTTTTCCTTTTGTCAGGTGGCAATGCTTCACTGATACAAATAATGATGTTATAAATATTTCCTTTTTTTTTTTTCAGATGGATTCTTGCTTTGTCACCCAGACTAGAGTTTAATGGTGCGATCTCAGCCCAATGAAACCCCTGTCTCCTGGGTTCAAGCGGTTGTCCTGCCTCAGCCTCCCAAGTAGCTGGGATTATAGGCATTTGCCACCATGCCCAGCTGATTTTTGTATTTTTCACCATGTTCATCAGGTGATCCACCCGCCTCGGCCTCCAAAAGTGCTGGGATTACAGGCGTGAGCCACCACACCTGGTCATTATTTTCATAATTTAGCTTTCTTCTTTTAAAACATTTCTTTAGGATAATTCACCATATGTGAAATTCAAAGGTGAAAGGAAAACTATTTTGAACTTCTTGGGCTCTACTGTCTCAGTGATCTTTAAAAAGATTGCATAAATTTATAAATATTCCAGACTTATATACGAATATGGCAGTTTCAAGCAAAATTCACTACCATTGAATAATAAAGCTTATTTTAGAATCATTTAGATTTTGATAAGAGTTAAATAATACTAAAAGTGGTTTTCATTTTTATTTTTTATTATTAATGTTAAGAGAGAGACTTCACTGTAATTGTTTGTCATATATTTTTCTTCTTGGGTTATTATCTATTCATATTCACTGCTTACACATCCCCACAGGTTGCTTTTAGCTGTGTATGTGAATAAGTTCTTTATATTTAATACATATTTACCATCTGTCTTTTCATACTTGACATGTATTCATTTTTCCAAGATTTTTCCCTATTTAGTTTTTTCATCATATTCTTAAGGTCAACTTTATCTTCAAGATTTGGAGTAAATAATAACCTTGTGATCCTCTTTATAATATAAAATAAAAACTTTGAGTTTTGTAACAGCAGTTGAATGTGTATATAACATGGAAATTAAGTTAAGATTATTTGTGAAACTAACAGTTTTATGCTTAAGGAACAGCTTAAGGAACCTGTCTGTAAGAAGGATTTTAGTAAGAAATGGAAATATTTATATTGCGCCTGAGGTCACTGATATTCATCCTTGGTAGCAAAGAAGAAAGAGCGCCAACTTTTGAATCTGAAATCTAGATTTGAGTATTGACTGTGACATCATTTAGCTGTGTGACCTTAGGCAAATATTTTAACTTATTTGAACTGAAGTTTCTTTAGATATGTAAAATATGATCACAATATAAGTTTAAAGAATTATTGTGAGCATTAAAAATAATTTTTGTAAATTGCCTGATACACAAAAAACCATCAATATATGAATCACTGTTATTTTAAAATGCTGTTTTTAAAAAAATATGAGCTTTTCTTATTTTGTTCTCACAGTGTGTTCATGAGGTACACAGCAGTATTTTCTCCATTTTACAGGGTAGGGAACTAAGACCTGAAATGTGTAAGTAACTAGTCAATGTTATGCGGCTAGGGAGCGGGGGAGCTGGCATTTAAACACAGGCAGTCTACTCCCAGAAGATCAGCTCTTATCCACTGCAAAAAACTGCTAATCACTGCATGAAACATTCATAATCTCAGTTCTATGGTTTTTCTATAACTATATTTACCTGGTCAATGCAAACGCCAACCTCCCATTGTATGCTGTGTGAATCTTACTTATTCTTCAAGATTAATAGGATTTCTAGCATCTCCATGAAGATTTATTTCTGATAGACTTTTTTCCCATAGAAGTAATTTTGGCCTCGCCTATATTTTCATAGTAATTATCTATAGCTCTTTCATATTACTTAAGGTGCTCAAATTACATTATGCCTAGTTGGGGATGTTTTAAATCATTAAGATTCCCAAACACAAAAAGAACTATATTTTATTTTTTGTATCCTTTCCCCACATCTAGTTCAATGAAGTGCATATAGTAGATACCCAGCCAATATTTGCTATATAATCAAGGAAAGATAATAAAAGGCATTAAATTAAAGCCAAACATGTTCCATGAAAAGTTATGAAAGGAGAATACCTGAAATATATCAAATTATACTTTGAATAAAGTCAATATTTTAAACAAAATATGCTTAATTATATGAAAAAAAAAAAACCACCTTGCCAGTTCAAACTACAAAGCATTTAGTATATTTCATGTGTATTTGTGAACACATATGTTTTTCACTCACGGAAAATTTAGCAGAAATCTCTATTTTTTGATTATCTCAAAAAAAACACAAATTACTGCTGATAGAATAGAGCATTCTACTAGAAATCATTCATCATATATATATACACACACGCACACAGAAACATATCATATATCACACACACACATACACACATAGAGCAGACACATAACAATCAATAGAAACAATTCTGGAATAAAACATTAAAATAAGCCTTTTTTTTACCTTTGGTCCTAAAGAAAGCAGCACTGATTTATCCACTTTTCTCTCTTTACAACTGAAACCTAAAATCTTTATCTCGTAGTATTTCAGCATCTGGTACATGAAGAAAGGAAATGACACATTCGTGTGTTGAAAATCTTTGTTAATGTGTTTCAATAGCACTCTCATCAATGCACAGGTTTGCAAAATCTAAATTTGTCAGATAACTCACTCTTCACCCCATTTAGGCCGCTTAAAAAAAAAAAAAAAAAAGAGAAGTGAAAAGAAAAGGAAACAAGGGTTGTTGAAACAAGCACATAATGTATGGCAGATTGAGCTTTCTTTCTTTTTTTTTTTTTTTTTTTTTGGAGACGGAATCTTGCTCTGTCGCCAGGCTGGAGTGCAGTGGCTCGATCTCGGCTCAATGCAACCTCCACCTCCCGGGTTCTACAGGCGTGTGCCACCACGCACAGCTAATTTTTTGTATTTTAGTAGAGATGGGGTTTAGCCATGTTGGTCAGGATGGTCTTGATCCTCTTATCTCGTGATCTACCCGCCTCAGCCTCCCAAAGTGCTAGGATTACAGGCGTGAGTCACTGCGCCCGGCCTGATCTTTCCTTTTTTATAAGTAATCCATGCCTTCTAAAACATTCATTAATTCTCATGATCTCCCCTTTCATGTTACTATAATGTTGAGTAAAGACTCCATCTTTGGCCGGGTGTGGTGGCTCACGCCTGTAATCCCAGCACTTTGGGTGGCCGACATGGCTGGATCACTGGAGGTTAGGAGTTCTAGACCAGCCTGGCCAACATACTGAAACCCATCTCTACTAAAAATACAAAAATTAGCCAGGCATGGTGGCATGCTCCTGTAATCCCAGCTACTCAGGAGGCTGAGGGCGAAGAATTGCTTGAACCCAGGAGGTGGAGGTTGCAGTGAACAGAGATCACACCACTGCACGCCAGCCTGGGCAACAGAGTGAGTGAGACTCCATCTCAAAAAAAACAAAAAAACAAAAACAAAAACAAAAAGAAGAGTCCATGTTTAGTGATTTGGGTTTTATTCTTAAATCCTTTTTCCTGTACCTTTATCCCTAGTCTCAAACACAAAACACATGAAGAAAGAATATGATGTCTTTCTAAGTACAAGTAATAACCTAAAAACACTCACTTCTGTTCTCTCTATAATGATAACAGGATTAATTTTTAAAGCACCAGACAAGTTGTTAATTTCCAGTAGTATAGCAGAGGGAAGGAATCTCAGGCATGGGATCAGATGAAAGGGATGTTCTTTCCCTTCTGCCACCCATCAGGGTTTTATACAATTCAACTCAGTTATTGACTCACATTCAAGAACTTCAAGTATGACTCAGGTAAAAACGTCCAACACTATATTAATGAGTTAACTTTTACAACTGATAACTTCTGGGAGAAGGTGTTTAGTTTATATTCCATAGCCACTTCTTTGTTTCCAAACAGGAGAAATCATGCTTCCTACCAAAAGATGTCCCAAATTGCCGTGCCCATGGGCACCATCCTTCAGAAGACAATATGTCTGAAAGCAAGCATGCAGGAACAGGGCATGGCCTTTGAGAGATGCAAAGTAACAGTATTCTTCAGTCATTCTTAAGGTAACCACTAAAAGGCTAATAGTAGTAGTAAGACAGGCATCAAAGCAAGCTGCATAATTTCTAACCAGGCAGCTTTAAGACAAGAAGTGGGATCACAATTTGATCCAGCCTGGAGCAGCGTAAATGCTATTGGCTATTCCTCATCAAATTGTTACTGACACGAAACTGGAGACTACAAAACTCACACTCTTTCCTTTATCATTATTTGTATATGCTTCTTATCTTAAAATACAGTCCTTTTGGGTTTTTATTTTTTTGACAAAATCTGAAGTTTAAAATGTAGACATCCCTGACAATACTACATGATTAGAAAAGTCAGACTCTGGGAATAGCAAGCGAAGACACCAACTTTCCAGAATTCTATCCTAATGAGGTTTCTTTCTGTCAGTGTGCTTTATTTCTAATATGTCTCTGTAATATTGTTTGGTATATATCCACAATGCTAATCACTTCCCTACGTGATGATTTCCACACTCTTCAGACAATCTAATTTTTCATTAAAAATTTTCCCTTTCCATATGTCTAAATAGGTACTATATATTTTTATATAGTTTTATATATAACAATTATAGATTATATAACACAATATTATCTATTAGGTCTTACTCTGTGTAAAAACACCTTTAGCAGGGAACCATGTAAGAAATATTCAGTTCAAGCCAATGATTGATTGAGAACAGAGGTAATGTATAAGGGGTTGGGACTTTGCATTCGTTCTTTCATTTGACTTCACAGCAACTTTGTCATATCACTTCCCTAATTGAGAAGTTAACGTTTAGAGATGTTAAGTTTCTCGAGATCATAGAGTTATGAGTCATCAGAGCTGGTATTTAAACCCAGTCTGATTATAAAATTTGGCAAAATATAGTTTTTTCTTAATCTGAAGTAGTATATGTATTATTAGGGGACTATAAAATCTCCATAAAAACTGGTATACAGAAAACAAACCCAAATATGGGCAAATTCCAGATCATGCGGATAGTTACTTTATTAATAATTATTGTGATGGATCCCAATTACTGCATTTTTGTTGCTTATGGATATATGTGTCTAGAATGAGGTATATGTAAGATTATGTCCAGTGACCAAATAGAGGTTCATAATCAAATAGACAAATGGCTCGAAAGAATTGATTCAGATGTCCTAGGGCTCATTGTGGTAGAGGTATACTGAACTCAAAAGAAGATTTAACATTTTATACTCATTAAGAGGTTTTTTTTGTTTTTTGGTTTTTTTTTTTGAGATGGAGTCTTGCTTTGTCACCAAACTGTAGTGCAGTGGCGGATCTCGGCTCACTACAACCTCCGCCTCCAGGGTTCAAGTGATTCTCCTGCCTCAGCCTCCCAAGTAGCTGGGACTACAGGTGCATGCCACCAAACCCAGCTAATTCTTGCATTTTTACTAGAGATGGAGTTTCACCATGTTTGCTAGGATGATCTCGATCTCTTGACCTTGTGATCCACCTGCCTTGGCCTCCCAAAGTGCTGGGATTATAGGCATGAGCCAACGCACCTGGCTAAGAGGTATTTTTGTATGTCTAAAGTTACAACAGGTTGTTAATCATAATATATAGTTAATATATTGTTACTTATTTATTGTATGATATACATATGATAAAGTTTCAGAGATAAAATTTTTCATGTTCTTAATTCAAAGCAATAATAAAGATTTTAATAATGCTGCAATGGACACATATTGCTTTGGGATTATAAAGCATTTACAGAATTATCAAAACATACTTTATTAAAATTGACATTGAAAAATTGCATATTGGCAGAGCTTTTTGTTTGATAATCACAAGTAGAAAACTGTGAAGTTACCAGTAACATTTTTTATAGCCTTATTAAACAGAACTTTCCTATATGAGAATTATTGAAGTCAAAAAACAGAAACAGACCAAGGATAATATCAGAATTAAATAGTATCTTCCTTCTATTAAACATATAATAATATTTTGGCTCACCCACACAGTCTTAAATTGGTGGTGTTAGTTAAAATTTTAATATTTTGGTGAGATTTTAAAATTTAACATATGCATTATATTTCAAAAACTTGGTTAAGAACTGTAGGCTCATGGTGTTTAGGTCTAAATTTGTATTTCTCTATTTTAACATAAAATTATAATAAAATAATATATCAACACTTAATAAGGTGCAGAGATCAATATATTTATTTCCTTTTGAGAAACATTGCACAATGCCGTACTGTCTATTTTTTAAAGAAAGTGCGTGGAAGACCTCTAGTTCCAGCTTCAACATCTAAAGAGCTTGGAAGTCATCACTCATATCTCGACACCACGAAAACGGGTGGAGAAACTAAAAATCAATGACGTCTTGGACCCATCAGAGACTGAGGTCTCAAGGAAACCACTGGCCTGAAACCGGGAGAGAGAGGAGATTACAGAGCATCACAGCAGAGATCAGATCACCTGCAGCAGATGCCGGTGGAACCACAAACTGGCAGGAACACCTAAGCAGACATTTGGCAAGAGGCCGAGTATGGACCAGTGTGAGCACTGGAGCCTCCTGCAGGCTGCAGTCTTACAGGAGCCCCTGAACACTTACAGGCTTTACTTCCCGGAATACCACCTGCTTCTCACAGTATATACCAAAAAACATCACCTGATGTCCCTGGCAGAGAGAGGGGAAATCTAATGATTTTAAAATATACATAGAGCATTTCCTGTAACAAAGGCCTACTCCCCAGGGAAAAGAGTTTATCAGAGCGTTATCTTAGCTAGGCAGCTGAAGGGCAACCATTCAGCTCTCACTCCCTCTAGTCTTCCAGTTCCAGTTCGACTTGACGGAGAAAAAGGGAAAAAAAAAAAGGTTTAGAAATGCTCATGTAGGTCATAGTCCAGGGACAAGGGCCCACTAAAAGACTGAGATTTAATCATAAGACTGTAGAACGCTTCCCCCTACCCCCACATCTCACCCCTCCGTCAACAGAGCTCCAGTGTGATAACAGTGGATGACAGCTGAAAGAGATGCAAGGATTTTTTTGAAAGGGAAGTTTGTAGGGGAACCTAAATACAGTAGAGGCAACAAAGAGACCCTACAGGTAATTTCAGCTTCTGACAGCTGCATCTACAGGCAATGTTAGACGCAACCTAGTTCCTAGCTAGATTAATATACAACCTCACACTAAAAGGCAAGTAAGCATATCTAAGACCCTAAAAGTCACACTGTCCTTAGAGAGTTAGGGAAGTAGAATGGATAACATATGCCCAAAATACGAATGACTAATTTCCTTGCAAGATCAGCTGTCTCCTGCAAGCAACATTTGACAATTCACCCTTTCCTCGTGATGATGTCTTAACTAAGAAGACACAAAAATGCAAGGAAACAAAAGTGAATATGAGATCACTTTTATGTGCTATTTTAAGAACAGTAATGCACACTGCGCTGTGTTTAGGGAAGTATGGCTTCAGAATTTTAGGAAAGATCCATGTCGTTTAAATGAGTTTCAAAGTTGTAAAAGTGTCAATTAATTTAAGCCAGAGCAAAATGCATTAAGCAAATTCTTACCCAGAAGTCTGTGAAATCATGATGGAGTGTCAGCCTAGGTGCCCAAATGAGAGAACAGAATTTATGCTGTAGCCAAAAGGATTATTGCAAGGTGGATACCATTGACTTTATAGCAATTTCACATGCTCCATTGTCTTTTATTCTCATAGCAAATCCACTTCATTTTGCAATGAGAAAATTTAAAGACTCTTCAATAAATTATCTAGGGTTACGGGGCTAGCGACAGAGAATGAACTAGAATGTATGTTCTGTGATGTTCTAAGCCACATGGCTCACGTTGCCTTCATAAACATACATAATTGCTTATTCTACACATCTTCAGTTCCCCTCAAAATATCTCCATAAACTACTGCTTTAAGCTCCAGGATGGCCTTTGTGAAAGGGAAATAGGAACTCAGGAACCCAATTAATTTTGGCAAAAGAAAAAAGCAATTAAGTTGAAAGCTGAATCATGCAAGAAACTGCCGTTCATTTTGTTCCTAAGCAGATAGCTAGAGATAAAAGGTAAAATACCTCCACAGGTAGCTATTTTATGTTCACCTTATCTTATGCAAACTATAGATTTACTGAGCAAGACAGAAATATATATGATTGATTATTCCCCTACCTGCTCCATTTCTCTTGCAAGATGTGGATTGCCATACCCTCCCTCTTTCTCCTCCAGCCAGCTTTTCCCCTTTAAATATGGAAGTTCTCAAAATCAACTATGGAGAAAGTCACAGACTAGATGGTTTCTGTGACTCTGTGTTCTTTTTTTCCAGGAATGTCCTTAACCTTGGCAAAATAAACATCTAAATTAATTGAGACCAGTTTCTGATACTTTTTGGTTTGCACCTCCAAAGCTCAAACCTGTCATTTGCTGTTTGTCTTCCTGCGATCCGAGAATACATGTGTTTTTCTCTTTTGCTCCCCAGATCACTTGGGAGAACCACTCATTGGCAAATTCTAACCTGGTGATGAGAACCGTAAAAATGATTGATAGGGACACTCCACTCAAATGCCTGCACTGAGAGGTGTCACCAAACCTGTTTTGTTTTCTATTATCTACTCTTCAAAAAGCAATCATCAAACTTGAACATGGCTTCCAGCAGCTCAAGGCCATATGTCTGGGACCACCCAACCCCCTTTTGAGTTCCTGCCTAGGATAGCTCAGGACTGTCACTGAATTTACTGTTTGTTCTACCCAATACCTGACAATAAGTCCCTGGTCTCCTTTAATAGAACATTTTCTAAAAAAGGGCTTACAATGTCGAATTCTTTCTCTGTCCTTTTCATATGTATATATGTTTCCTATCACCTAGGAGTGTCTTCTTCAATGACTTGGGAGTATTTTTTTGTAAGGACCTGAGAGCCATTCCTTTGAAAAGTAGTCATTAGGAAGGGTAAGATTTCTGTCTCCTGGTCTCTGTTGAGGGATAGAACCTTTCTCATTTATCACTCCAGATCCACTCTTCACCCTGCTGTTTCCTCCAAAAGGATGATCTTTTTGGACACAATCACATGACTCTCCTGACCTCTGGTTCCTGATTAGGGTTGGCAGACTGGCAGGCTAGCAGGATATTTGTGAGGCGGAGAAGAGTGAATCCTCCATATTAATTATCTAAACATGAAATAAATATTTATGGTCTAGGAATGTTGGGTGACCTCTTAATGAGTTACTTGGCTTATATAATCCAAAAATTTTCAAGTCTGCTGAGGAGAAACCCAATTGTCATTATTGTGGAGACTCATAACATCCTATTTTGAAAACTATATCAGTTCAAAAATCCACTACTTCTTCAATGATCGGCCCCTAGAGAAGCAGCCCAGCAATTTGGCTATTAGGACTGGGGTACAGAGACTAATGCCCTCCTCACAAAGGTGTCCATATCTGAACTCCCACAATAATATTATATTATAGGGCAAAGGAAAATTAAGATTACACGTGGAATTATGGTTACAATGGGCTCGTTCAGATGACATCAAAATAAGGATGTTATTCTGGATTATACAAGTGAGTCCAATTCAGCCACAAGGATCTTTAAGAGCAGCAGAGGGAGGCAGAGGAGATTCAGAGAAAATAATGTGATGACGGAAGAATGACCAGAAAGATGCAAGGTTGTGGACTTTGATGATGGAAGAAAGAAGACCACAGACCAAAGAATGTGGGTGGCCTCTAGAAGCTGGAAAAGGCAGAGAAATAGATTTTCTCCTAGAGTATCCAGAAAGGAATGCAGTCATGTTGACAACTTGATTTTAGCCCAGGGTGACACATTTGGACATGTAACCTGCAGAAATGTAAGATAACTCATTTGTGTTATTTTAAGCCACTAAGTTAGTGCTGCTTTATTATAGCAGCAGAATTGTATTAATTTGCTTGAGTGCCACAACAAAATACCTCAGGCTGAATGGCTTAAAAATCAGAAATTTATATCTCACAATTCTGGAGTCTCAAAGACCAAGAGCAAGGTGTCAGCAGCTCTGGCTTCCCCTGAGACCCCTTCTCCTCGGTTTGCAAATTCCTGCATTCTTTCTGTTTCTTCATGTGGTTGTCACTCTGTGCTGCATGAGTGCCCCTGGTGTGTTTTTTTAATGTGTTCAAATTTCCTCTTCTTATAAGGACACTAGTCAGATTGGATGATGAACACCCCCCACCACCACCCACACAATAGCTTCATTTTAGCTTAATTACTTAATTAAAGGTATCATCTTCAAATACACTCAGTCACATCCTGAGGTGTTCAGGGCTAGGATTTGGGGGCCATGTTTCAGTTCATAACAAGGGCTATATTATAAAGCCTTCCTTGAAGCCATGTCTAGAGGGCCCCTCGGGGATAAAACAAAGCTACATACTGGGGCTTATTAATAGAGGCTCAGAACTCTGACCATCCTGAGCACTGTGGAAAGTCTTGACCCAACTGCCTAGTAAGTCCAACAGAACTGTAGACCCAACCGGCGGTTATTTCTACAGATATAAACTGCGAACTAAGAAGATATATATTGAATTATTGGCAGCATCCATATTCGTTTCCTGATTTATGGAGTGAAAACTCTTATGGTAGAAGGGCCAAATGGAAGCCACTGAAATGACCCCTTCCCACCAGGATGGTAATCCAAAAACAATATTGCATCTCCGGGAGAACTGGTGACATCAGGGTCACCATCAAATGTTAATGTTGCAAAATTGTGTTTCTGGGGGAATGATATGTGGCTGAAACTCTTAAAATGGGCAACAATGTGAAAACATCCATTTTCTGTGCCAGTGTCCACAAGAGAGCATCCACTATGTAGAGTCAATAATGTGGTTGACAAGGTGACCTATCTGGTAAAGTCAGTCAGCTTTTGCCGTAGCCATCACATATGGGAAATGGCCACGCAGAGAAGACTGAAGTGGTTCATGGGCTGAACGACGTAGGCTTTTCTCAACAAGCCGATCTGGATACTGGTGCTCCTGAGTTTCCAATATGCAAATAGCAGAGGCTGAAAACTCAGTAAGCTGGTCTGGATACTGGTACTCCTGAGTTTCTAATATGCAAATAGCAGAGACAAATACTGAAAACTCCTGAGATAGCCCAGCCAGTCATCTGGCAGCACATTGATTACACCTGATCTTTTCCAGGGAGGCATGTTTAATCCTCTATGGAAAAAGCACTGGCTAAAGAGGTGGACTTTCCCTTCCTGCTTCAGTGATGCCCCCAGCACCACAACGAGCGGACACACTGAATATATATTCAACAACGATGCATACCACGCAGTATTGCTTCTGACCAGGAGCACACTTTATAGATGGTTCCAAGTTTAAAAGTTTTAGGAATTAGTTCTGATGGGTCACGTTCGATGAAAGATCCATCATTAGACCAGTCACTTCTTTCTACAGTTGGGGTTTTATAAGAATGTCAACTCCCTCACACACAAAAATGGATGGCTGGATTGGGAGAAAGATCCCCAATGCAGGGGAGTACCTCAACATTAATTTTCTGCTCTCCTAATTGTTTCATATTTATTATAGCACTGTTTTTTCTTTTTCATCCATTTGTCTTAATTTTCAAACAATGAAAAATAAATACGTATATTTTCAATATATTTGTAAACAAAAATGTTGCTAATACCTCATACCTCACATTTATATATTTCTTAGCAAATAAATAGTTACTATTAACTTCTTTCTTCCTTTTTTTTTTTTTTTTGTATTTTGCTCACACAGGTAGACTATTACCACATTTTTTGAATGAAAAGAAATGGAAAGAAACTTTGCATAAATTATCTCATTTCACTCTTTACAATGCAATGAGATATTCTGGGCAAAACAATATCACCCCAGTTTAAAACTGAGGACACCCAGGCTTAGAGAAAGTCACACAACGCTAAGAACTGAATTTGAATAGAACCCAGGTTGTTTTTCAGTTAGCTTCTTTTCAGCATTCTATTATCTGTGGATATGACAGTGATGACTGATGTGGGCCATAGTCTTTCGACTAAACAACATTTGGCTGGGCGCGGTGGCTCACGCCTGTAATCCCAGCACTTTGGGAAGCTGAGGCATGCAGATCACGAGGTCAGGAGATCGAGACCATCCTGGCTAACATGGTGAGATCCCCTGTCTCTACTAAAACAACAACAACAAAAAAAATTAGCCAGGCACAGTGGCGGGCACCTGTAGTCTCAGCTACTCAGGAGGCTGAGGCAGGAGAATGGCGGGAACCCGGGAAGTGGAGCTTGCAGTGAGCTGAGATTGCACCACTGCACTCCAGCCTGGGCAACAGAGTGAGACTCCGTCTCAAAAAAAAAAAAAACAAAACAATAAATGACGAGTTGATGGGTGCAGCACACCAACATGGCACAAGTATACATATGTAACAAACCTGCACGTTATGCACATGTACCCTACAACTTAAAGTATAATAATAATAAATAAATTTAAAACCAAAACAAAACAAAACAAAACAAAACAAAAAAAAAACAGACAAATCAACAAACAAAATCCATTTGAGATCCTTCCAGTTTTAAATCCCTCCTTGCAAATGCCTTTTGGAGAACAGGGTCCATTTCTCCATCACAAGGCTGACAGCACCAGGGACTCTCTCTCTGTTCCTCCATAACTGCAGTGTAGGCTGTGACCTAGGTCAAGTCAATTACTTAATCCTGCTTGGATTTTGAGTCTTGAAAAAAATAATACGAAGATGTTAAAATAATAATAATAACAACTCATAGCAAAGACCACAATGAGAGTCCAGCAGAAGACTGATTATCACACATCCTGTGTTACTCGTGCTATTAGCAGCCTCCTTAACTGGAGGAGGCTCTGGGCTTGTGTGCTTAGCATCCTTTGCTTCCTGCATGCCCTTTTCTCTAGCTGGGCTCTTCAGCCTCCCCAATGATTCTCTAAGGGATCAGATATTCTTCCAGCACATTTCTCTGTTGCTTACATTAGCCAGAGTTCTTACAACTATAATACTAATCATACTTAATGTCACCAAAGAGAATCCGACACAGAGAAACCAGAGGATCAAAAGAATACCAATCACTCTTCATTAATTTCCATTGTCCAGGACTGTTTCTGTCTGTCTTTGTTTGTTTCCTTTTTCAATTCAGTTGTTATAGTTCACAATATAGCAGTTTACACTATTCCAACGGTAACTCTATACATGGCATGCAATCTCTACCACATCATGGGCGCTACAAATAAACAGATTCTTACATGAAAATGTGTCATGCTCTATTTCTCTTTATCAGATATGTAATGTGGATACGTGATATGCTTTATGATCTTTAGCACTGATCCATTTTAAAGTATTCACTCAATCCTAACACACTTAGCTGTAAACATCCTCATTTACCAAAGCTATGATAAAAAGAGAAGTTAGAACTTCCTTAATTAGGCTCAGGTGCCCGAACAGATCTGATGGAATCCTGCAGCTCTCTGCAGGACAAGGATGACATCCAAAAAGCACCCAACTAAAGAGAACAATGAGTATGGTAATGAGGATGAAGGGAAATGGCAAGTTTTTAATCATCAGCCAAAGTGCAGGATACCCCACAAAGGACAGAAAGAAAA
This sequence comes from Macaca nemestrina, assembly GCF_043159975.1. Classification (NCBI taxonomy): domain Eukaryota; kingdom Metazoa; phylum Chordata; class Mammalia; order Primates; family Cercopithecidae; genus Macaca; species Macaca nemestrina. The sequence goes on along the minus strand of NC_092132.1, from coordinate 138,431,586 downwards.
CACTACCTTTGGAATAATTGTTCAAAGAAGATGATGATTCAGAAAAAATAAAAGAAAATGGAACATAAATGGCTCGATTGCATTTTTCTTTGCACTATAAATGGCAATTAAAGTGCTTAATCTTGAGCCTTTTATGATTTAGATATGAATACAAATTATCTTAAGAAAATTCCTCTGCAAGGCAGAAGCTTTCTCAAAATGTAAATTAGTTCTCTCCCGTCTGTCATAACGCTTACAGGAATTTACACAGCACTTCACATGAAACGATCTAAGAGTCTTCTCTGGCTGTTTTTACAGCATATCGAAGAGACTTTTGTTTATTTGTTCATTTGATTTTGTTTTACAGTAGTGGAGACTAGTGTATCAAATATCAAAGGCTGACTTTAAAATCTCTAACAAAAACACTGCATTTCTTAAATTTCTAAAATAACTACTAGCTAAGGCAGATTAAGGAGAATTGTTAGAAAACTGGTTACTGACATGATTATATTTACATCTGTAAATAAACTCCTTGCATCCAAATCCCTGGTTATATTCATATAACATGAAACATGAGCAAGGTAGGGCCTCTACAATCAGCTAGTAAAGAAGTATTTCAATAAAGAAACAGTGTTATTTACATAAGAAACGCATTGCAGCATTTCAGTATTTTCCAGGAACCAAACATTTTTATATTTTATAATTCATTCATTTTTATACACAAAGTTTTTATATGAATAACAATGAAGAATTTTGCCCCTGGAACTTACTAACTGTGTGACATCTGAAAAGTAAAATCAGGATTAGAAAACAACCTCTTAGAATTGAGTTCATTTATATATATATATATAAAAATCATGCTTGACCTTTAGTATTCCCTCTATAAATGTATTGTAAAATTGTAAACAGTAAATTAAGGTATTGAAGTTTGAAATTATAACACCAACATTTACTTCTCTTCAGTAGTGTTAAAAAATAAATGAGTTTTAAGGAACTCTCAGAAATGTTTTGAAATGTCTTTAAAATGAAATCAACTTTATGAGATTCATAGATTCTGTGAAAAAGAATACCCTTTTGTTCATAAATCACAGGAACTCAAGTCATTTTTTTTTGTTACTTAGTAAAACAAAGTTGTGGAAATGTTATTGGTGCATCTATCATAGGACTGAATAAAATAATTTTATTCTAAAAATACATTTAAGCTTCTCAAAACACCTGAATCAAATGGTGATAAGAACCATTCTAGAAGAATTATGCCCATTTACCCTTTCATTAGCAATTCATAGAAGTAAATAGCTGGTTCCTTAAAGCTTTGTTGTTCTCAAGTTTGGTCTGTTATTTTTAACATTGTCAAATTAATGAGATTGCTTTCACCATTTTTCTTTTCTTTCTTTAAAAGTTTTAAATTATGTTTTTTTGAGACAGGGTCACATTTTGTTGTCCTGGATGGAGTGCAGTGGCAACATCTTGGCTCACTGCAGCCTCAAGCTCCTGGCCTCAAGCAATCCTCCTGCTTCAGCCACTTGGGTGGCTGGTACTACAGGCAAGCGCCACCACACCTAACTAATTTTTTAAAAAAATTTTTTGTAGAGATAGGGTCTTGCTATTTTGCCTAGGCTAGTCTCAAACTCCTAGCCTCAAGAAACCCTCCTGCCTTGGCCTCCCAAAGTGCTGGGATTACAGGTGTGAGTCACCAGGGCGGTTAATTTTCTTTTCTTTTTGATATGTTTTACACATTCATCTGATTATAAGTACAGTTAATCTTATTTTCTTAGTGCATTTGTCATCTATGTTTATTTTGTGAATAGCTTTCCCATGTATAATCTCATCAATCAGGCTAGTTTTTCTTTTTCCTCGTTACTTTTATGAGAATTTGTACGCCAAAGATTTTGACTCTTATTTCCTTTTTTTTTTTTTTTTTTGCATTTGGTTATGTCTATTGTGGTATTTTAATAATACAATTTTTTAAAAAATCCTTGAACTCAGATCTATCAATCTTCTATGGTTTTATTTCGTGTTTTTTTTTTTTTTTTTTTTTTTTTTTGAAAGGATCTTTTCTAACTCAGTATCATATAAACAATGTTTTAGTAAGAAAAATTAAAAGAAAAAAACAGAGTGACAGAAAATACTTGTAATATGCCTAATGTGAAAAGGCCTAGTAACCAGACTATATAAAATATTTCTAAAAATAATTACCTAGTAATAGAAGATATAGTAATTCAGTAATTTTGCGTCTAGGTAAGTACCTCAAAGAAATTTTTGCACATATGTACCAAGAAATATGTACCACAATCTTCAAATAAATGTTCATTACAACCCTATTGGAAACAACCCAAGTACCACTTAAGAATAAAATTAAAATACATTGTAGTACACTGATTCATACAATGATTGATCTCATTAGGAATTATATGTATATTATATCTATATGCTACATATGCTTGTTTAGACTTGAGAACATATATGTGTGTGTGTGCGTGTGTGTATCTAGCTATCTATTTATCTATCTATCTATCTATCATTTTTGTTTGCGGTCTTACTCTATCGCCCAGACTGGAGTGCAGTGGCATGACCATGGCTCACTGTAGCCTCAACCTCCCCGGACTCAGGGGATCCTTCTGCCACGGCCTCTCAAGTAGCTGAAACTACGGGTATGCACCACTGTGCCTGGTTAATTTTTGTTTTCTTTGTTTGTAGAGACAGGGTTTTGCCATGTTACCTAAACTGGTCTTGAACTCCTAGGCTTAAGTTATCCAACTGCCTTGACCTCCTAAAGTGCTGGGATTACAGGCAACCGTGAGCAATTATTTTAGTAAAAACAGCATTTCATGAAAAAGTCATGAGTTTAGTTCACAATTTAAACTATTGCACAGTGGCTACTGTGACAGTTTATTGCCACTGCATTGATTCATATTAAGTCACAAGCAGTGTTACCTGCTTTTTACTTTGCAACATCCATGCAAATGAAACAAAAAAGTCAAACAGCATTATAGTATTATAATAAAAACAGTTCTGACCTTGTGGACCCCCTGAAAAAGATTTGAGAACACAAGAGATCAGCAGACCACACTTTGAGGATTACTGTTTCAGTGTATTGTTTTAATGGGATATTACTCAGCAATGAAAATGTGCAAAATAAAGATGTAGAAAACAGTGTAACTCAATCTCCCAGCTATAATTTTGAAAAAAAAGAAGCAATGCTTACAAAATACATACTGTTGAAAGTAGAACTGTTTAGGGATGCATAGATGTGATAAAGCCAAAGAAACACTGAAGTACATGCTTATCACAAAAGTCATGCCAGTAGTTACCGCCTGCAAAGGGATGGTTCTATAACTGGGGAAGAGCAGATGATGAGTTTCTGGGAGAACAACTATTTCTGCTGATCTATTTCTGGATCTGAGTGGTTCCACAGTTGTTTATTTCACAATAATTTCTTAAACTGTACACACCACTTCATTTACCTTTCTGTATTGATATCACATGTCAAAATTAGGTAACAAAATTGAATTAGCATGTATTCTAGTGCATTTGTATTTCTTTTCTTATCTTGGTTAATGCAGAGGAAGGGTCTAGTTTTTCTTCCACAAATGATAGTCAAATTCTCCCCTATCCCTTATTAAATGTTCTATTTTTTCCCTAGAGATTTGAAAAGCCACATGAGAAGACAATGTTTATGTTTTTTATAACTCTTCTCTTTTCTATATCCATGTGCAACCCTCACTGTGCGTGGATTAAATTGCTTCTACTTATGACATTCACTTTATTTGATTTTTTTTTTTTTTTTTGGCCTGGCAAGTTATTGCTTAATTTGTTTCACCTATTATGAATTCTATGGGTCACCATTCTCCTTGTCTTTTCCAAAGATAGCATAATGAGGTGCCCTTAACCATCTGCCCTGTAATTTGCATGCCTGAGAAAGAAGCTTACTTTTAAACCCTTCTCTAGTGACAGAATCCAAAGATCATGAGAAGGCACATCAGTTCAAGAAAAGGTACTATACACTGTTGGTATTTGAGGCTTGACTACTTGAAAAAATGACCTGAAGGTTCAGAATATGTACTAATTTGCAATTTAGCTGAGAAAGAAATTTAGATGACACATGCTGTGAAGCTGGTGTATAGGAACATCACTTAGCTAGAGAGAACCTAACGGATCACACACCATCATCATTGCACCATCATCAATGAGACTCTATTATTCAGCCATACACAGAGAAACTTCTAAATATTTTCTCCATTTTATTGAACAGGAACTCTGAAAAGAATGTAATCCTCAGGAGCTGATAAGGAAAAGGGACTCAGGACACATACAATTAAAACCTTAGATAATAGCACAAAAATTATTTTAACAAATGTTAAATTACAAATGTTAATTAAAGATAAAAGGTAGTACACACTTTGGGAAGCCAAGGTGGGTAGATCACCTGAGGTCAGGAGTTCGAGACCAGCCTGGCCAACATGGTGAAACCCCATCTGTACTTAAAATACAAAAATTAGCCAGGCGTGGTGATGAGTACCTGTAATCCCAGTTACATGGGAGGGTGAGGCAGGAGAATTGTGGAGGTTGCAGTGAGCTGAGATTGAGCCACTGCACTCTAGCCTGGGCGACAAGATTGAAACTCCATCTTAAAAAAAGGAAAAAGATAGTACACACTGTTTTTGGTATAGATTTTTAAACCTTATGATTTTTGGTAAAAATCCATGTGGGCATTACTGCTAGAAAGGGAAATTTCATTTCAGAGAAGAAAAACAATCTATTTCCCTAATTATGAGAGTTCCTAGGTGACTTGGTAGGTTTAAATCCAAGTCTAACATCATGACATTTCCTCTCATTTAGAAATTGAGGGTAGAGACTGGACCTTGTAATTTTCCTAACACCGTTTTCCTTTTGAACAGTAATAGATTCAGAATGTATTAGGTTGAACTATACATGATTGGAGCTTATGTGAAAAAAAGTTTCCTAAATGATTAGCATATATTTATTGCTTTCCAGATATTAATGACATCCATTAGTTAATTTGTTCATGCATGCAGCCCTGACTGTGTTCATTCATTTGTGACAATCAAATTAGAAAACATATAAAGGCCCTTAGCAAACTAAAATAGTACACAAATATGTATGCTATTATTATATCTATTTCTACATAATTAATACCTATATGGTTAATGCCAGGTTAGTTGACATAGGAAATGCTATGAAGAGGTGATTGATAATTTGGTCAGAGCAAACATGGCTAGTTATGGACGCTTACATCACAGGCAGAATTGCTGTAGCTGAGAAGGACAGAATGAAAGCCAGGAAGTAAGCATATAAAGACAGCGAGTTGGAGAACATTTGATTTAGAAATAAGGCTGTGAAAAGAATGCAATAATTAATTCTGAGAAGGCTACTATGAGGATTCAGGAAAGGTATCATTAAAATATTAGGAGGAAAATAAAAGTTTTCAGACATGTGGCGTTTGCTGTGAAAAAGTCACATATTGTGGTTCTGGAGTAAGCCAGGTAAATGTGGGTCTCTGATATTCACTCAAAACATTTTCTTCAAAAAAACAAAAAACAAAAAAAAACCCCAATACTTTCTGGATATATAAAAAAGTCACTAAATTATTTAATAGTTTGTCACCATAGGATCTATAGTACATGTGAAAAAATACATTCTAAACAAAAAAAGTGAATTATCTTGTTTAAAATTACACAATTTTGAAATAGATTCTGACTAAATAATCATTTGGTAATCTTTTGACACTAAAATTTTAGATGATGCTGAGAATAAGCTCAGCTAGAACTACAGAGTCTTCAAATTGGGAAAATGTCAATGTTAATAAATCAGGAGGTAAGCAAAAATGGTTATAATTACTATGAGGTAACATCTGTATCAGGGTTGAAGCTAGTAAACTCTTAGTCTTTCTAAAAATAGAATATTCTTAGCATTTTAAGTTTCTGTTGAGCTATCAGACACATAATTTTTGAAAACTTTTCTGAGTTGAGCACAAATAGAATCAAACTGTATCCAATTTTAACTCCTATCATAAGCCATGAATGCAGCTTAGAAGCATGATAATATACTTTGTATTCTTGTTAGATTTTAAAAGAGAGAAATAAGATGTTTAAGGAAAGGATTTTAATCGTTAACCCAACCTCTGTTCTAGAGGTGCATTTTCTTTTCCTGCCATCCATTTCTTAATAATATTGATTCCTTCTGTTGTCTGATGAATGTAGTCATCTCAAGTCTTACAAGGGTGGGTTGTAAATCCAATAAACTGAAAAACTGCTGACTTTGAGCTGGGGAGCAATAAAGTTAATAGCCGTGTATTCTAAATTTGACATAATGATGTGCATCACTCTCAGAAATAAATATAAAGTTTCTTAAATCAGAGCGTAAGAAGTAACCAGATTTGGCATGCACACCAATCTAAGCAGAGTCATAGACAGGGGAAGAACACAACTGTAGCATCCATAAACAAAAAATAGATATAATACTGACATTATAACATACACATTTTATGGTCTTTCAGATGGAATAAGAACTGTTTAACAATGATTTTAAATACAGTAGCATGATTATCAGCATTATGATATAGAATTTTCAACTTTAGAATGAAAAGAGTGAAAACTTTTCATTATTTGACATAAAATAAATGGTCCTTCTCATGATTAGTTATCTTTACCCTCAACTATTCTTTTATATATGTATTTTTTAAACATGATCTTACTGTGTTTCAGTCTGGAGTGCAGTAGTGCTATTTCTGCTTGCTGCAGCCTCATCCCCCTGGACTCAAGTGATTCTCCTGCCTCAGTCTCCTAAACAGCTGGGACCACAGGCGTGTTCCACTCAGTCCAGCTAATTTTTGTAATTTGTAGAGATATGGTCTCCGTATGTTGCCCAGCATGGTCTCAAACCCTGGGGCTCAAGCTTTCTACCCACATTGGCCTCCCAAAGTCCTGGGATTAGAAGTTTGAGCCACTGTACCTGGCTCAAATACTCTTAAACATAAGTAATCCAGCTGTCCTCTTGTTTCAATATCACATTTCAAGTAGTCATTTAAGTCTTAAAGGGTTGGAAACTTCTAAATTGCTTTTTTCACATTTCACTGATGCCTTTCAAAAATCTGGGACACCTATGTGCAACTTAACTATATTTGCATATGAATTCCTCTGATTTGGGAATGCTATTCATAAATAATTGTCATGCTGTCATTTTAAAAAACAACCACTCAGGTGTACACATTCTAGACATAAATGCATAAAGTTTTAAAATGTGGTCCTATAATATTTCAGAGGGTGTATCTTCATTTAAAAATGTTTGACAGACAACATGGGACACAGATTAAGATTCAGTAGTTGGAATTGAGAATGAAAGAATTTGTCAGAAGTTTACCTAAGACCAATTATAAATTATTATACCTTGTAGGCAATCCACCACTTGGTCTTTAAATTTTCTCCAAGTGTTGGTTCCTCTTCTTCCTGACAATCCAGGAAACAAAGTTTAACAATTAGAACTACTTGATCACAGGTTCACCAAACTTTCCATTATCTTTTGAGTGTGCTGTCCTTCAAATCTCCAATTTTCATCAAACCTGTGATGTAACCTTTTGGTTTCTACTCCAGAGCTGCCAGTGAAGGACATGTGAGATGCTACAGGGTCTGCACTACAAATTTATTATTTCCAATGTGATTAAGGCCCCTTAACAGGCCAATATCTTTACTTGTTATTTATCCCTTCAGTATCTAATCTAAGCTATTTAGTAATCTCTTCAAGCTCCAATTGAACTTCCCTTTTCCTTTACACTCAGCAAAATATCAAATTTCATGCCTTCCTGAGAAAAACGAGATGAAGAAACTTGACTTTCCTCCAGATATGGACTCAAACATGCACACTTCCCTAGATATGCTTTCGTCAGGCTTGCCACTAATGCCAGAGGGTGACTTTATCCCTACAACCCCTGCTGTTCAGAGATAAAAACATATTCCCTTCTGACCTGAATTCTACCTTTCTGTAGCCTCATAAGTCTTTCCAATCAACTGTGCTTTCTTTTTTGATTTTTTTTTTTTCCGTTTTCTACTTCTTCCAGCACCTTCTCCTTGGTTTATGAAAATGTCTTCATAAAAGCAAATAAATATTTTAAAATTAAAATTTCTTTAGTTGACATTCTCCTCAATCTATTTCATTCCTTTTCCTTTTCATTCTTACCACCACATGATTTCTCAATCAATTGCAATGTGCCTTCATCCTCATCATCAGAGAAAACGTTCTAAAGTCACCACTGAGCCTAAAATCACTTATTAAAAATTTCTCCTCCTTTAACTTGTTTCTCTCCCATACCATTGAATCTTCTTTCTCAGCCAATTTCATTAACTATTTTTTGGTTTATTTTTTGCTTTACTTTTCACAAAATGCTCTCTATCTATGCAAGTTCAGGGATTTTGTGATTCTTAAAAGCACTTGCATAAAAGAGGCCTTCATTCATGTCTCTGGGTCCAGAGTTCACACATTACTTTGACCGTATAAGTTGAAATTCACATACACATTTTTTTCTGGATATTTTCACCTTTCAATTTCCTGAAAGTATTTTAAATTTAACATTTACAAAACTTTAAGTCGTTCAAATACAAAATGGTGGAAAAAGTAATCTCTCTCCTTCTGAAAATCAAGGGAAAACAACTTCATAAAATGATGACTGCACCTTTGACAAAATAAGAAAACAATCATAGCTCCTAATTACAATCTCTAAAGATAGAATTGTGAATTTTAGTAAAATTTTTCCTTGATGGAGAGAAGGCACACACAATTACTAACTCAGAAAGTTACCCCAAAATAGACATCATAAGCTCCATCAGAATTCCCTCACTTGGAAAAAAGAATCTGACTGAGTAGTTGTGCTGCTTGCCACATGTTAGATCTTTATTTTGTATTACTAACTTGAAACGTGAGAAACAGAGGAATAATTTTTATGTAAAGCAGGCTGCTGGAATAGGATAATGGAGACTATGGGACCAAAACTATAATATAAACAACACAGTCTCCTCGATCTTGCAAGGAATAAAAATAATAAACAATAACCTGAGTAACATAGCAAGTCCTGATTTCTACTGGAAAAAAAAAATTGCCAGGTGTGGTGATGTACACCTACAGTTCCACCTACTTGGGAGCCCGAGGCAAGAGGATTGCTTGAGCCCAGGAGTGGAAGGCTGCAGTGAGTCATGATCATGCCACTGCACTCCAGCCTAGGTGACAGAGAGAGACTTTCTCAATTAAAAGAATAAAATAAATAAAAAATAATATGAGGGATCAGTTAGAGTGGTGGGAAAAACTACAGAGAGAGGATGCAAACCTGCTAAAGGTGGGAAGGTTCTGCAAAGCCCCGGGGAAGAGTAATTGAAGGCAGTTGTTCTATAACCCTGAGGCAGAGGGCAAGGAGCAGGTACAAGGGAGTATTGTGGGGATTTATCTTAAACAGGTTTGTTAACTTATGTTGACCATGAACTGACCTTTGATCATCCCGAGGGCATGACATTCCCTGAAAGGGGAACAATGAATGTTAATGAACTACAGGTTGTGTGGGCTCCAGGTTTTCCGCATTGTGCCTGCACTAAATAAAAAGCAAGCTCTCGTGGCTGCTGCTATTGGGGCTGCTGCTCTCTGGCCACTGGAGCTCGGTAGTCACCTAGTTGCTCTTACACTGCATACCTATGTCTGAGTACTCATGTCATTCGTCGACCAGGGTCTGTGGAAGATACCCTGCAAAATAAAAAGAATAAATATACTGCTGTGATTTGAATGTCTCCTCCAGATCTCACGTTAGAATTTAATTGCCAGTGTACCATTGTTAACAGGTGGAGCCTTTCAGAAGTGATTAAGTCATGAAGGCTCTATCCCCATGAATGAATTAATGCTGTTACCATGGAAGTTTAGCCCCACTTTTCTCTTTGTCTCTCACATGTTTTCTTGCCATGTGATACTTCTGCTGTGGAATGACCCTTGCCAGATGTCAGTACCATAGTCTTGGACTTCCCAGCTCCAGAACTGTGAGCCAAATGAACTTCTATTGTTTATAAATTACCCAATTTGTGATATTCTCTTACAGCCAAAAAAAAAAAAAAAAAATTGTACTAAGAAACATGGAAAGACAGAGCTTTAGTTAAAGCCAGGGAAGTTTAGTAAAACTAAACTATTGCAAAGTGATACCTAAACTGATTGTTGTTAAATTTAGAGAACACAGAATGAAGCATATGAGATATAAAGGGCACATCACTCTCCTGACCCCTGCTTCATTCCATCTTTTAATAAATATTTAATATAAAAATCTCCCATTCAATGATAAGTTATATCTGGAAGGCGTTCGACATGGATGCATGTGAGGACTACAAGAAAAAGCACTGATAGAACCATGGAAACAAATGGCAAATGAATATGTAAAAAATTCATGAGAAAATGGGTGAATATGATGAATAAGCATTACTCCAACAAATCAAATAAATTAAAGAAAACCTATTAGCTGAAACAAAAGCTCAAACAAGAGACACAAAACCTCAAAGAGGAGAGTTATTTTAAACAACAAATAGTAATCTGCCACAAATCAGTGAGAAAATGATTTAAAAACCAAGGCTATTCTAGAAAAGAGGAGAAATATGAACACATTCCACAGATAGCACAGTTAATCACAGGAAGAAGAATTTGGTCAAAATAAGTGAGTGAAGAGCAAGGAGTTAAAACTATACACAACATAGACATAATTAGTATCCTAACAAGTAAAACAATAGAACAAATCAAATGGCCAAAACATTCAGTCTTTTGGAATTAAAAATAGAAATCTATAGTTTGTAATGTTCATTTCCAGAGGAAGTATTGAATAAAAAATGAATGTCAATGAAGATCAACATAGTTAATTACTGGTAATGGTAATTAACTATAAAAGTAGCAATCCTATAGGATACCCAGTTGAAAAATCAAGTCACGTATTAAAGAGGTAAAAAGCAAATTTTCCACTTCCCCTTTAACGCTAAAATAACAGTAATGTCTTCAGAGTCCCCAGTGAAATTACTGTGACTCAATGATTTTTTTATCCTAGTTGTTACTAGTTGTAAAGGAGACAGATATTTTCACAAAGGCAGAAATTCAAGAACCCTGAGATATGTATAATTAGAAAAATACCTGTGCCCCTACAAAATGCCCTAACTGAAGGGGACATAAGGTAAAAGTTGTAAAACTTCTCATAACTAACTAAAACAAAACAAAAATCTATACCACCGAGAACATAAATTCTACAAATCTCTTATTTCTCTATTTGCCTTTACAACCATAATAATTCTTTTATTTATTTATTTATTTTGAAATGGAGTCTTGCTCTGTCGCCCAGGCTGGAGTGCAGCGGCGCGATCTCAGCTCACTGCCAGCTCCGCCTCCCAGGTTCACGCCATTCTCCTGCCTCAGCTTCCCGAGTAGCTGGGACTACAGGCACCTGCCACCACGCCCGGCTAATTTTCTGTATTTCCAGTAGAGACAGGGTTTCACTGTGTTAGCCAGAAGGTCTCGGTCTCCTGACCTCGTGATCCGCCCACCTCCACCTCCCAAAGTGCTGGGATTACAGGTGTGAGCCACCACACCCAACCTACAACCATAATAATTCTTTAAAAGCAGTCTTTATAGTCATACTCCAGTTTCTGTAATCATATACTTTTTAAAAACCCATACTTATTAGATATAAATTACATACTAGAAAATTCCCATTTTAAATATTTATCTGATTTTTAATAAATTTACTGTATTGTGTAACCATCACCACAATCTAATTTTAGAACACTTCTGTTACCTCTCTGTAACTCTAACTGCTGGTTTACAGTTAATTCTCATTCCCACTCATTCCCAGCAACCAATAATCAATTTTCTGTCTCTATAGATTTGTCCTTTCTGGGATTTTTTTTTAAGTTTTATTTTAAGTTCAGGGATACATGTGCAAGTTTGTTACATAGGTAAACTTGTGTCCTGGGGGTCTGTTGTACAGATCATTTCATCATTCATGTATTAAGCCTAATACCTCCTATTTATCTTTCCTGATCCTCTCTCTCCTCTTACCCTCCACTCTCCAGTGGGCCCCAGTGTGTGTTGTTTCCCTCTATGTGTCCATGTGTTCTCATCATTTAGCTCCCACTTACAAGCGAGAACATGCAGTATTTGGTTTTCTGTTCCTGCATTAGTTTGCTAAGGATAATGTCCTCTGGGAATAGTGTTGCAATGAACATACGTGTGCATATGTCTTTATAACTGAACAATTTATATTCCTTTCAGTATATACTCAGTAATGGAATCTTTGGGTTGAATGCTATTTCTGTCTCTAGGTCTTTGAGGAATTGCCACAGTGTCTTCTACAATAGTTTAACTAATTTATACTCCCACCAACAGTGTAAAAGTGTTCCTTTTTCTCCAAAACCTTGCCAGCATCTGTTATTTTTTTACTTTTTAGTAGTAGTCATTCTGACTGGTGTGAGATGGTATCTCATTGTGGTTTTTATTTGTATTTCAAATAATCAGTGATGTTGATCTGTTTTTTTGTATGATGTTGGCTACACACATGTCTTCTTTTGAGAAGTGTCTGTTCATGTCCTTTATGCACTCCTTAATGGGGTTGTTTGTTTTTTTTCCTTGCTTTTTTTTTTTTTTTTCTTGTTTAAGTTCCTCATAGATGTTGGATATTAGACCTTTGTCAGATGCATAATTTGCAAAAATTTTTTTCCCATTCTGTAGGTTGTCTGTTCACTCTGATGATAGTTTATTTTGCTGTGCAGAAGCTCCTTAGTTTAATTAGATCCCATTTGTCAATTTTTGCTTTTTTCGCAATTGGTTTTGGAATCTTCCTCATGAAATCTTTGACCATATCTATGTCCTAAATGGTATTGCCTAGGTTTGTTTCTAGGTTTTTTTATAGTTTTGAGTTTTACATTTAAGTCTTTAATCCGTCTTCATGTAATTTTTGTACATAATGTAAGAAAGGGGTCCAGTTTCAATTTTCTGCACATGACTTGCCAGTTATCATAGCACCATTTATTTTCCCATTGCTTATTTTTGTCAGTTTTCTTGAAGACCAGATAGTTGTAGGTGGGTAGTTGTATTTCTGTGTTCTCTATTCTGTTCCATTGGTTTATGTGTTTGTTCTTATACCAGTACCATGCTGTTTTGGTTACTGTAGCCCTGTTGAATACTTTAGGTCAGGTATTGTGATGTCTCTAGCTTTGTTCTTTTTGCTTAGAATTACCTAGAATAAATTTTAAATAAATTTTAAAATGATTTTTTTCTACTTCTGTGAAGAATGTCAATGGTAGTTTAAAGGGAATAACTTGAATCTATAAATTGCTTTGGGCAATATGGCCATTTTCACAATATTGATTTTTCCTATACATGAGCATGGAATGTTTTTCTATTTGTTTGTATCATCTATGATTTATTTGAGTAGTGGTTTGTAGTTCTCCTTGTAGAAGTCCTTCACTTCCCTTGTTAGCTGTGTTCCTAGGTATTTTATTCTTTTTGTGGCAATTGTGAATGTGAGTTAATTCATGATTTGGTTCTGAGTTTGACTGTTGTTGGTGTATAGGAATGCTAGCGAATTTCTTACATTGATTTTGTATTCTGAGACTTTGCTGAAGTTGCTTATCAGCTTAAGCAGCTTTGGGGCTGAGATGAGATGATGGGGTTTTCTAGATATAGGATCATGTCATCTGCAAACAAGGATAGTTTGACTTCCTCTCTTCCTATTTGAATACCTTTATTTCTTTCTCTTGCTTGATTGCCCTGGTCAGAACTTCTGATACTGTATTGAAAGGAGTGGTGAGAAACGGCATCTTTGTCTCATGCCTGTTTTCAAGGGGAATGCTTCCAACTTCTGCCTATTCAGTATGATATTGGCTGTTGGTTTTTCATATATGGCTCTTATTATTTTGAGGTATGTTCCTTTGATACCTAGTTTATTGAAAGTTTTTAACATGAAGGGATGTTGAATTTTATCAAAAGCCCTTTTTTTGCATCCATTGAGATGACAAGTGCTCTTTGTCATTACTTCTGTTATGTGATGGATCACTTTTATTGATTTCTGTATGTCGAACCAAACTTGCATCCCAGAGATGAAGCCTACTTGTTCATGATGGATAAGCTTTTTAGTGTGCTTTTGGATTGGGTTGCCAGTACTTTGTTGAGGATTTTTGCATTCGTATTCAGTAAGGATATTAGCCTGAGGTTGCCTTTTTTTGCTGGATCTCTGAAGTTGACTCTTCTTGCTGTATCTCTGAAATTGTCTTTTTTGTTGTATCTCTACCAGATTTTGGCATTTAAGATGATGCCGGCCTCATAGAATGAGTTAGGGAGGAATCCCTCCTTTTCAACTTTTTGGAAGAGTTTCAGTAGGAATAGTACCAGTTCTTCTTTGTATATATGGTAGAATTCAGCTGGGAATCCATCTGGCCATGGACTTTTATTGGCTGATAGCCTATTTATTACTGCCTCAATTTCAGAACTCATTATTGGTCTGTTCAGGGTTTCCATTTCTTCCTGGTTCTGCCTTGGAAGGATATATGTGTCCAGGAATTTATCCATTTCTTCTAGGTTTTCTAGTTTATGTGCATAGGAAGTGTTTCAACTATTTTCTGATTGTTGTTTGTATTTCTGTGGGGTGAGTGGTAATATCCTCTTTATCATTTCTGATTGTGTTTATTTGAATCTTCTCTCTTTTTCTTAGGCTAGCTAGCAATATATTTTGTTATTATTTTCTTAAAAAAATCAGCTCCTGAATTCATTGATCTTTGGAATCATGTTTTATATCTCCATCTCCTTCACTTCAGCTCTGATTTTGGTTATTTGTTGTCTTCCTAAAGCTTTAGGTTTTGTTTGCTCTTGGTTCTCTAGTTCTTTTAGTTGTGAAGTTAACTTGACATCTTTCTAGCTTTTTGATGTCGGCATTTAGTACTGTAAATTTTTATCTTCATCCTGCCCTAGCTGTGTCCCAGAGATTCTGGTACATGCCAGCATCCAGGCATCAGAGCACCCAAGCTGACCAGGAGCAGAATGGTACCCAGCACAGCACGGTTGCTCTATGAAATTGTGGCTAGATTGCTTGTTTCAGCAGGCCCCCAATTCCGTTCCTCCTGACTGTGTGAGACCTTCCAACTTGGGTCTCCAGCCACCTCCTACAGGTATGTTCAGGCTGGCAACAGGTCCATACCCTGCTAAGATGGAGTTCCCAGAGGAAAGGGCAGGCTGCCATGTTTGCTGTTTCACAGGCTTCATTGGTAATACTTCTAGGTACTGAAAAATCCACGGCAACTAGGTTTCTTTGCTCTCATTAGTTTCAAATAACTTCTTGATTTCTGCCTTAATTCCATTATTTACCCAAAAGTCATTTAGGAGTGGGTTGTTCAATTTCCATGTAGTTTTATGGTTTTGAGTGAATTTCTTATTCTTGAGTTCTATTTTGATTGTGCTGTGGTCTGAGAGACTGTTATAATTTCAGTTCTTTTGCATTTACTGAGGAGTATTCTACCTCCAATTATGTGATCAATTTTAGAGTATGTCCATGTGGCAATGAGAAGAATGTATATTTTGTTGTTTTGGGTGGAGAATTATGTAAATATTTATTAGGTCCATATGCTCCAGAGCTGAATTCAGGTCCTGAATATCATTGGAAATCTTCTATCTTGATGATCGGTCTAATATTGTCAGTGGGATATTAAAGTCCTCCACCGTTATTATGTGGCAGTCTACGTCTCTTTGAAGATCTCTAAGGATTTGCTTTATACGTCTGGGTGCTCCTCTGTTGAGTGCATATATATTTTGTATAGTTAGGTCTTCTTGTTGAATTGACCCCTTTACCATTTTGTAATGCCCTTCTTTGTCTTTCTTAATCTTTGTTGGCTAATGTCTGTTTTGTCAGAAATTAGGATTGCAATCCTTTTTTTTCTGTTTGCCATTTGCTTGGTAAATTTTCCTCCATCCCTTTATTTTGAGTCTATATGTATCTTTGCATGTGAGATGGGTCTCCTGAAGACAGAATACCAATGGATTTTGATGCTTTTTTTTTTTTTTGAGATAGAGTCTCGCTCTGTTGCCCAGGCTGGAGTGCAGTGGCACCATCTCAACTCACTGTAAGCTCTGCCTCCCAGGTTATGGGTTCACGCTATTCTCCTGCTTCAGCCTCCCGAGTAGCTGGGACTACTGGCACCTGCCACCAGGCCCGGCTAAGTTTTTTGTATTTTTAATAGAGATGGGTTTTCACTGTGTTAGCCAGGATGGTCTCAATCTCCTGACCTCGTGATCTGCCCACCTCAGCCTCCCAAAGTGCTGGGATTACAGGCGTGAGCCACCATGCCTGGCCTGGGTCTTGATTCTTTATCCAGCTTGCAACACTATATTTTAATTGGGGCTTTTAGCTCATTTACATTTAAGGTTAGTATTGATATGTGTGGATTTGATCCTGTCATCATGATGCTAGTTGGCTATTTGGTAGACTTGTTCATGTGGTTTCTCTATAGTATCACTGGTCTGTGTACTTCAGAGTGTTTTTGTAGTGGCTGGTAATACTTTTTCCCTTCCATATTTAGTGCTTCCTTCAGGAGCTTTTGTAAGGCAGGTCTGGTGATGACAAATTCCCTCAGCATTTGCTTGTCTGAAAAAGATCTTATTTTTTCCTTTGCTTATGGGCTTCCTTTCATAGGTGACCTGGCCTTTCTCTCTGACTGCCCTTAACATTTTTTCTTTCATTTTGATCCTGAAGAATTTGATGATTATGTGTCTTGAGGATGATCTTCTCATGGAGTATTTTACTGGGGTTCTCCACATTTCCTGAATTTGAATGTTGACCTATACAGCTAGGTTACGGAAGTTCTTGATGATATCTTGAAATATGTTTTCCAAATTGATTCCATTCTCCTCATTTCTTCCAGGTATCCCAGTATGTTGTAGAGTCAGTCTCTTTACACAATTTCATATTTCTTGGAGGTTTTGTTCATTTCTTTTCATTCTTTTTTCTCTATTCTTGTCTCTATTCTTGTCTGCCTGTCTTATTTTAGAAAGTCTTCAAGTTCTGAGATTCTTTCCTCTGCTTGGTCTATTCTGTTGTTGATACTTGTGATTGCATTATGAAGTTCTTATAGTGCGTTTTTAAGTCCCATAAGGTCAGTTATGTTCTTCTCTATATTGGCTATTTTGGCTGTCAGCTCCTGCATTGTTTTATCATAATTTTTAGCTTCCTTTCATTGGGTTTAAATCATTGTGCTCCTTTAGCTCAGCAAAGTTCATTTTTATCCACATTCTGAAGTCTATTTCTATCATTACAGCCATCTCAGCCTCAGTCCAGTTTCAAACCCTTGCTGGGGAAGTGTTGCAGTCATTTGGAGGAAAGAGGGCACTCAGCCTTTTTGAGTTTTTGGCATTTTTGTGCTCATTCTTTCTCATCTTTGTGAACTTATCTACCTTCAATCTTTGAGGCTGCTTTCCTTTGGATAGCATTTTTATTTCTTTTAACAGTCAGGCCACTTTACCATAGGGCTACTGTGGTTTGCTAGTGGTGAGCTCCAGACACAATTTGCCTTGGATTTTCCAGTACCTACAGGTATCACCAATGAAGCCTGTGAAATAGTAAAGATGGCAGCCTGCCTCCTTCTTTGGGAACTCCATCCCACCAAGGAATGGACCTGTTGCCAGCCCAAACACACCTGTAGGAGGTGGATGGAGAGCCCAGTTGGGAGGTCTCACCTAGTTAGAAGAAATGGGATCAGGGTTCAGCTGAAAGAAGCAATCTAGCCATAATTTCATAGAGCAACTCTGTTGTACTGTGTACTGCTCTGCCCTTGGTCAGATTGGGCTCTCCAAAGCCAAGAAGCTGGTATGGCTAAATTGCCAAAACAGCAAAGATGGTGGCCCACTCCTCCCTCTAGGAGCTCTGTCCCAGGAAGTTTTAAAATCTCTATTGGCCACAGAGCATCGACTGGAGTGGCTGGAAGCTCCGATCAGGAAGTCCCTCTATGGGTGTTTTATATAAACAAATTATAAACTATGTAGTATTTTTTCATCTTTCTTTTTCACTTAGCAAAACTAAAAAGAAATTATTCATGTTGAAACAAATATACGTAATACACTCCTTTTTATTGTACATAGTGTTCCAGTGTATGAAAATGAGATAGAAAGCAGAACTCTACTCAGGAGGTGGGACCTGACTCCAGAGATGAGGTTTGGACACTGGACCAGATTGAGTACTAGCTGAAACAGGGCCAGAGAAGGAACAGCTTTCCATAAGACATGCCTACCAGTGTGTCATGTCAGTTTGCAATTGCCATGGCAACACCTGAAAGTTACTGTCCCTTTCCATATCAACAACCCAATGACTAGGAAGTTACCATACTTTTTCTAGAAGTCTCTGCATAATCTACACCTTAATTTGCTTATAATTAAAAGTGGGTATAAATATGACTGCAGAATTGCCTCTGAGATTCTGCTCTGGGCACATTGCCTATGGGGCAGCCCTACTCTGCAAGGAGCAATGCCTCTGCTGATGCTGTATACTGCTACTTCAATAACAGTTGCCGTTTAACACTGACCTGCCCTTTAATTCTTTCCTGGGTGAAGCCAGGAACCCTCTCAAGCTAAGGCCCAATGTGCAGGTTTGCCTCTCCTGCATCAAATGCACTAAATCTTGCTTATTCATTTACCAGTTATGGGCATTGGGTTGTTTCCTAAACAGACTTTTGTTCTTAAAACTTCACTGAAATTACTCTTACCCTTATAACAAAGTCCAGTGACTAATTATCACTTTTTTTTTTTTTTTTTTTTGAGACACAGCCGCGCTCTGTTGCCCAGGCTGGAGTACGGTGGCGCGATCTTGGCTCACTGCAAGCTGTGCCTCCTGGGTTCCGGGTTCACGCCATTCTCCTGCCTCAGCCTCCCAAGTAGCTGGGACTACAGGTGCCTGCCACTATGCCCAGCTAATTTTTTTTTTTTTTTTTTTGTATTTTTAGTGGAGACGGGGTTTCACAAAGTTTCATCGTGTTAGCCAGAATAGTCTCGATCTCCTTACCTCATGATCTGCCTGCCTCAGCCTCCCACAGTGCTGGGATTACAGGCGTGAGCCACCACGCCCAGTCTAATTAATCACCTTTTAATCCAATTCATCTTTTCCCATTGACAAAGTTTTAAAATTTTAATGTAACCTCCAGAACATTTAACTGGACAACTTTACTTGTATGATTAATAGTATCTTTAATAAAACATTTTCAAAATATATCATTTCTACTCCTTCTTTCAAAATATTCTTATTCTTTTGCATTTTCCCGTCTCGGTAAGCGTTGTCATTCTTCTCCATTTGTTATAGTTAAACATTCGAAACATCTTTCCATTTTAGAAAGAAAGAAGAAATATTGATGTTTTAGTAACGTGATAACGAATAGCTAGCCATATATTGAAAATAGCAAAGTCAAAACCATACCTCACCACTTAAATCAAAACAAATTTTAGATGAATTAAAATGTAAAGTAAAAAACGTCAACAAAATGTGGTGGAAGGAAATGTCAACATGTATGCATCACGGAACGCTTTTGTGTGTGTGTGTGTGAGACGGAGTTTTGCTCTTGTCACCCATGCTAAAGTGTAATGTCACAATCTGGCTCACTGCAACCTCCGCCTCCCAGGTTCAAGCAATTCTCCTAATTCTCCTGCCTCAGCCTCCCAAGTAGGTTGGATTACAGGTGCCTGCTACCATGCCCAGCTAATTTTTGTATTTTTAATAGACACGAAGTTTTCCCATGTTGACCAGGCTGGTCTCAAACTCCTAGCCTCAAGTGATCCGCCTGCCTCGGACTCCCAAAGTGCTGGGATTACAGACATGAACCACAGTGCCTTTTTTTCCACAACAAAAAAATACAATCAAGAAACTTCAAAAGAAAAAGAAAAATACTCAATGACATTACGATAAAAATTTTAGGACCAAAATATATGAAGTCAGTAAATATCTGCTACATGTTTTTCAAATGCATGTTTAAAATATAAGGAAATTTGATATGTTTGTTTTCTCTTATCAATTCTGGAAACTACTTGCAATACATCCTGCCACGTGTTATAAAACTTTTAAAAATGTGGTCCATATTTGACAGTCACAAGATATTAAAAACATCTAGATATAAATGAGCAACTCAAGTGGTGAAAAATGATGAGAAAAACTTGGATAAGGAATTGTCATCAAAATTTTTTTTGCTTCAAGTTGTGTTTTTGTTTATGTGCAGTCACATAGTATTACTGGCCTATAGTATATGCTCATAACTACTTAATAATATGAATTAATTTTTTTAGTTAATCTAATACATATCTGACACTCTGTGGCAATTGATTTAATACTCATAACAGTTTTGAGATAGGTGCTATTATCACTTTCATTGTATAAATTAGTAAACTGAGGCAGAGAGAGATTAATAAAGCTTATTCGAGGTCACTCAGCTATTAGGTGGCAGATACGGGATTCAGGCCTTGTGTGCTCACCTCCAGAGACTGGGCCCTTAAATCAGCACCATAGTATCTCTTAGTGATGTTGAATACAGGTTTAAATAGATAAATAAATGAACAAATGAATATTAAGACATATGCTTCTCAAAATAACTAGGCTGCAAAATAGATCATGAAAATATTGTTTAAAACAATGATGCAATAGACACCATTCACTTTTGCTAATGAAGTTTCTAATGTACACATGTCTAATATACACATTATGATTAACTTTAGCTTACTGCTATGGACTGAATTATGTCTCCCCCAAAGTTTATGTGTTATAGCCCTAACTCTAATCCCCAATATGACAGTATCTGGAGATGGAGACTTTGCGAGGTAATAGGTTTAGATGGGGTCAGGGGATGGGGCCCTCATGTTGGGACTGATACCCTTATAAGAAGAGAGATCAGAGATCTCTCTTCATCTCTCTTTCTCTGCCATGTGAGAATACAGCGAGAATATAGTTGTCTGCAAGCCAGGAAGAAAGTTGTCATTAGAACCTAACCATCCTGGTATCCTGGTCTTGGATTTCTAGCCTCCAAAAACGTGAGGTATAACTTTCTCTTGGTTAAGATATTGAACCTATGGTAATTTGTTATCTCGGCCTGAGCAGACTACAGCACTCATTTTTTTAATCTTATTATAACAGTTATGTTTTCTGCAAAATTTGTTGTTGGTTTTTAAGCATGAGTTGCATATTTTAGTTATTAATGCTTTGCTTTTTCATATACATTTTAGAATAAACTTGCCAGTTTTATAAAATGCTTACTGGAACTTTGATTTAGATTTTGTAAGATCTATAGACTTATTTGGGGGAAATAGCATCTTAACAATATTAAGTGTCCTGCTCGATGAGCATAGTATAGCTCACAAATTATATAGGTCTTTTGAAGTTTCTCTCAGCAATGTTTTACAATTTTCAGTTGAAAGGTTTGGTGCAGACTTTGTTTAATTTTTCCTTTTAAAAATTTTTAACATTTTCCTTCAATTTTTTGTTTTTGATGTACTGTAAAAAGTGTTTTTTCACATTAGTTTCACATAGAAATACATCTGATATTTGCATATTGACCTTGACTCTTATAACCTTGCTGACATAAAAGTTCAGTGATTTTTGCACAGATTTACTAAGTTTTTCTATAAGAAATTATGTATTCTATATATAATCATACTTCTTCTTTGTAATATCCATTTTATCACTTTTTCTACTTGCTACACATGATCTGTAGTGTGGTATTTAATAGAAGTTGTGAGAATGAAAAACCTAGCTTTGCCAACAAACTTAGGGGTAAAGAATTAAGTGTTCCACTATTAAATCTGGCCTTAGCTATAGGTTTCTTTCTTTTTTGTAATTACCTTTTATAAACAAGGAAATTTTTCCTGTGCATTCCAATTTTGCCTAGAATTCTTATCATA
Source organism: Macaca nemestrina (assembly GCF_043159975.1). Classification (NCBI taxonomy): domain Eukaryota; kingdom Metazoa; phylum Chordata; class Mammalia; order Primates; family Cercopithecidae; genus Macaca; species Macaca nemestrina. Next base: position 138,409,680 of record NC_092132.1, on the reverse strand, counting down.
AATCTGTTTAGCCTTTTTTCGCATTTATTGAAATGAAAATATGGTTTTCACCTTTAATCTGTTAATCATATTGTCTAATTTTGAAATGTAAATCAAGCATGCACTCATAGGTAAGTTCCATTGAGTCACGATGTTATTTTTATGTCTAGATTAAATTTGCTAATGTTTTGTTGAGAATTTTTGTAGTAAGTTTTATGACAACTATTAACCTGTAGTTTACCTTTTTTGTAATGTATTTGTCTGGTTCTGGTATCAGAATAATGTTGACTTCATTGAATCAGATGGCAATTGTCTTCTCCATTTGTATTTTCGGACATAGTTTGACCTCTATTGGTATATTTCCTCCTAAAATGTTTGATAGAATTCAACGGTGTAGATACCTGTAATGAATTTACTTTGCGGAAAAGCTTTAACTGGAAACTAAATATTTATGATAGAAATAGAGCCTTTCAGGTTATATGGTTTTAGTGGTATGAATCTTGTTAGTTTGTGTCTTCCATGAAATTTACTGTTTTCTAAGCATTCAAATATATTGGCATGATATTCTCTAATTATTTTTTAAAGCCTTTAGAATATTGAGTGATGTCTTCTCTCTCATTGATATTTTATGTTTCCACTTTTTATACAGATTAGTTTGGCTAGAGTAGTCAAACAAGCTTTTGGTTTTATTGATTTCCTCTTGCTATGGCTTGAATGTGTTCTGGAAGGTTTCAGTATTGAAAACTTAATCCTTAATGCTATAGTGTTGAGAGGTAGGACCTTTAAGAGGTTATCATGTCATGAGGATTCCACCCTCATGGATGGATTAATGTTGTTACTGTGCAAGTGGGTTCATTGCAAGAGTGGGCTTGTTATAAAAGCGAGTTCAGCCCTCTCTTGTTCCCTCTTGCACATGGTATTTTTCCCTTTTGCTTTCCACCATAAGATGACACAGCAAGAAGGCCCCCACCAGGTGCGGCTTTTTGATCTTGGACTTGCCAGCCTCCAGAACTGTAAGAACGAAATTCTGTTCTTTTTAAATTACTCAGTCTCAGGTACTCTGTTGTAGCAGCACAAAACAGACATATGATGGGATATCATGGGATAATACAGCAAGAAGACTGTGCCAGCTTCTGGCCCCTTGATCTTGAACTTCCTAGACTTCAAAACTGTGACCCAGTAAATTTGTGTTCATTACAAATTACCCAGTGTCAGGAATCCCATTATAGCTGCACAAAACAAAGGCACCTCTATTTTTTCTGTTTCAGTTTCATTGATTTCTAGTCTTATCTGTATTACTTTTTTCTACATTTTTTGGAATAAGTTTCTTCTTGCTTTCTAATGTTTAATGCTACACATTTGTTTCTAAGGGCAATTTAGCTGCATTCTTCCATTTTTTTGATGTTTGTTTTTTTTATTATTTTTATTAAATTCAATATATTTTCAAATTTTAGACATAATATTCTCTTTAATCTATGGATTATGCAAAGTTATGCTGTTTAATTTGTAAATATTTGGGAATTTTAGTGATATCTTTCATTTTTGTTTTTAAATTCAATCTTATTGTTATTAGAAAACATATTTTTATGATTTCAGTACTTGCAAATTTAAAGGTATTGAGACTTCTTTTATGGCCCCACATTTGATATACGTTCTGGGCAAATTTTAAAAAAATGTATATTCAGCTGTCATTGGGTGAAAGTGCTCTATAGAAATCAACTAGGTCTAGCTTTTTCATAGTTTGAGTGTTCCTAACAATTTTCTATCTATTTCATTCTGTAATCATTGAGAGAGGATATTGAAATCTCCATCAATATTGGATTTCAGTATTTCTTCTTCCAGCTATAACAGGTTTGCTTCATGTACTTTGTATCTCTCATTTTAGTTTTTTATGTATTTATTACGTTACATCCTGAATTTATCATATTATTGTGAAAGAGCTCTCTTATTCTTGTTAATATTGATATTAGCCAGTGTGCATTTGTGTGTGTCCTGATATGGAAAATTGTTTTCTATCCTTAAACTTGTAACCTAATAGTGTTCTTGTACCAGTAATCTTCACTTTGAACGATTCTCATATGAACGGCTCTCATGTATCACCATTTAGTTAAATATTACTTCCTCAACAGCATGGTTCAAATTTCAGTTACCATAGTGTATTCAACTGTGAGTAATTTCATAAGGCACAACTTCGATAGAAACTCTTTAGTCCACAGTCACTATATTAAATAATATATGTTCACTTCTTTCAAAGTATTTTGTTGACTGGTCACAGAACATATGTTGTTAATTTCATGTACAGACAGCAAAGCATGTAGTTATATTTCCTCCTTGCTGTCCAGTGATAAACCCACATGACATTTTACTAAAATGAATACCGAGAGAGGAACCTGCCCAAGAAAGATAAAAATGTAGCCAGGAAACAAAAAGTGATAATGCTAGAAGCAAAGTTCAAACAAAATGCAAACGAAGTTCTAGGAGAAGTAACTGACGATGGGAATATAAAAACTGTCATATTTCAAGAGACTATAGATATGTGGCTAGAGGACCATAGTGAAGTCAAATATAACAAAAATTAGTAAAGTGGTTGTAACAAAAAGAATTAAGACATTCGAGAGGAACTGATGCTGACAAAAACTTCACATTAAAGAAACTGAGGGATATTTCACAACTGGAAGGCAAAAGGATACACTGTTTAAAGTAGACTTAGAAAAGAGTATGACAAATTGCTAAAACATGATAAAAGTCTTTCTCTATACTATATATTATACAATGAAAACACTTTCAAATTACTCCTAACTTTTTTTACGAGCAAGTAAAACATTTAAGTCCTCAGTTTCTAATGTTTTAAATTACAGTGTATTAAACTACTATTTTTTAACTTTTGTATACATTTATAGTAGAGAGTAAAAGGATTTTTAATGTTTATAAAAAACATTTTAAAGTTAATGGGACAATCTCCATTTTTTTAATGACCAAGTTTATTTATCACATGTTCAACTTCAATTATTTTATTGTCCCATACTACCATGCAAAGCAAGGACTGTCTATATTTAAAGTAGGTGAGTCTAGAAGACAGTGAATTGCTTTTTTATCCAGGTAACAGGCTGTACATGCTCTGAAAATATAGCAGTAATTAAGGTATAATAATGAAAATCTACATGAAGAAATCTATAGACAATTTTCTTCTAAAGCAAGACAGAAAAATAAAAAGAAAACTTTAATTAAACACATTGCTCTGATTGATTGAACTCTCCAGTAAGATGGTATCATTTTATAAGTTATGATCTGAGATAGCATGACCAAGAAACTAAAAAAGACCACATGGTTTTAAAAAATCAAACAAATTATAATTAAATTAAAAGATGTAGATTTGATGATAATCTTAGTGAGAGGCATGACAAATAGATATTCACATGCGGCAGTTCTTAAAAATGACTGTAATTGGAATTCTTTGACATAGTGAAGTTGGTTTGCTTAGTCTGTTTTTAAATTGTGAGTTCCCTTTATCCATAGGCTATATCAATATTGACAGTTTCCCATGGTACCACTATAGCATTTGCTCAACATTTTGCAGATGTGTGCACATAGGTTAAAAGACAAAAGTCAGGTTTCAATTCCCTAGCTTCTGAAGTTGCATTGTCCCCAGTCTACCTTGATGTCATACAATTGTCAAGCTCCGATTTCTGCTCAGATACCTGTTTATTACAGACTTTTCCTTCCTTTCTAAGGATGTCTTACATTGTGTCTACTCCTTTGTAAAATCAATTCCCTTGCTAGGTAAACATTTAAAGTGGACTCTAGAATTTCACATCAAATCTTTTAAATTTATTTTATTTTTATTTCTGGTTTTAAAACCCAAATATTAGTAAAATTGCAATGATAGGAATGGATTCTGCCTCCCTCCCCATCTTAGGTCTTAGTTCATTCAGGTTGTTATAACAAAATACCTTTGATTGGGTAATTTGTAAACAGTGGAAATTTATTGTTCATGGGTCTGGAGGCTAGGAAGATTAAAGTGCCTGAAGATTCAGTGTTTGGTGAGAGCTCTCTGCTTCAGAGACAGAGCCTTCTAGCTGCGTCCTCAACATGGTGGAAGGGACAGCCAATCTCTTTCAGATCTAAAGGTGCTAATCCCACTCATGAGGGCTCTAGCCTCATAACCTGACCACCTCCCAAAGCCCCACCTCTTCATACCACAACCTTAGAGTGGGTTTTAACATATGAATTTCGAGGGGATATGCCAACATTGAGACCGTAACACTTCTCCACTCATCCCCAGTTCTGGGAGCCTTTAAAGTGATGGGAAGTGAAGAGTTTGACTCAAGGAAAGGAAAAAATCATAAAAGAAAGAAGGTAAGCAGTTTTTTCTAAATTGTCCCTTTTTGCCCTTTCTTGATTTGGAAGTTTTGCATTTTTCTTCATCTAGCAGTAACTCATAATGCTTAATACTGTATTTTTAAAGAAAAGTTTCTATTTTTGGTATCACTACTATATTGCTACACAAGAAAATACATGGATTTTCTTTAGTTATCTATTTATCATTCCCTTCTTGTAATGTCTGTATAAAATTTGAAGTCATATCATTTTTAATATAAAAAATAAACAAGCAGAATATAAATATAGTTTATATGAAATTTTACATACTCTATATTTTGTACCATCTGATTTATATTTTATATGGTATTATCCCTCACACTTGCTTCTTGCATTTTACTCCTTCCCTCCGGACTTACTTTTCTTATTGCTGAAAGCACATTCTCTAAGTGTTCAAATACTTTAGTTTTACTTAAATATTCATAAATGCTTTACTCACAATGACTCTTGAATGATAATTTTTATGGAAACATTCTAACTTATATTCTGTTATTTCATAGAATAAGCTAATCTCTTGTATTCTAGAAGATTGTGTCATAGTAATAACATATCTTTTAATAATTGAGCTTTTTGGTTTTTGTTTTTTTGGTAATCTCACTTGTCCTTGAGAGCTTTTAACAGTCTCTCTTTATTCTTGATGTTTCATAGACTATGATATGTCTCAGTGTGATTTTTTTTTAATCCTTCTCATTCCTCGGTGAGTTCCTACAAGACTCCTATCATTCTGGAAATCTTTAACATTAGCTCTTCAAATACTGTTCTCCATTCCTGAAACTATTCTTAGATGTATATTAGAACTGCTATGTCTATCTTCTGTACAATCTTAATGCTTTCTTTTTTATATTTACCTATCTCCTTAAAATTTATAAAGTAAATAAATATATAATACCTGTATTTAGTATAATTGTTTCATTTTTAAAATTTTTACAGATGTTTTACTTTTATCTTTCTAAAAATGCAAAGCATATTTATTTTAAACTTATTTGGCATTGTGCTTTCAGAAAAAAATTCACTTTGAATAAACTTACCTTCTTATTTTTGATATCGTGTCTTCCTTGCTGTCAGTTTTCCTAATATGATTTGTAACTTTAGCTTAAAAGCATATTTTAATAGAAATGTTAGTCCTCTGTCTTTCTCTACTGATCTCTTTTGTCTAGAAATCTTGTGGTTCCCTCCAAGTCATCAAGAAGTACAGTCTAAACTCACATCCTATCCTGGTAGTCACAGAATCCCAATTGCAATGACAGTGGATTCATTCGCCACCGATCCAGGGTGGGATTTCACTTTGGTTCTGTTTGAGGTGTTGCCGTTGCTCTCCCATCCACTGTAGCTAAGCATTTCTACGGAGCTACAGTCTGGGCAGTAGTTCCCATGTGTTTTAGGTTTCACGTAAGTGGAGTTCTTCCTCAGCCTTCAGTTTTATGCCGTAGAGAAGCCTGGCTTATCTGTCCACTAGGTAGGTGAACCTTTGGTCCCCACTACTCCCTACCCAACTCCTCAGCCTGTTCCTGTGCTCAAAATACAGCAAACTTCCATGCTAGTTCCTCTCAGCTTTCATACATAACACATGTGTATATATGTATTCATGTCTTTGTGAGTTTCTCCAAGTTCTTGATAAGCAGATACAGAAACAGGATAAATTACACAAGAAATGTAGTAGGAAAACGCCAGTGAGAAAAAATGGGAAGGGAGCCAGAAGAGGCTGGAGGAGGGATCCCAGAGGAGACAGAAAGGGAAGGCTGTATGGGAGCATCTTAGATATTAGTGATATTGTAAATAAAGTTCAGCAAAGTCATTGTGGAAAACATCAGGCAATAGTTGCATGTCAGAGGTGCCCTGCATCTTTCTGGAGCAGCAAGCCTCCATGTCACTGTCATTGGCTGGGAGTCCATACGCTGCGTGAACGCGGGTGAATGTGACTAACAGAGAATTTGGGCCTCAGTCATTCCACTTCTTGTAGTCACAGATCTGAGAGGGGTGATTTCACAACCGCTACGCCTTGCCACTTTTTTAGCTGTGTCTTTTTCAAGGAGCACAGACAACACTTTGAATTCAAGATAGCAGACGGATCACTGCTGAAGCCTCCCCCTCTGACACCAGATACAAAGAAGTGCAAACAGAAGCGGGGGAAAAATCCATGACCGCTGTAAGAGAGCTAAGAACTTGGAACATGAAAAACCGAGAGGATACCTTGAATACTGGGAAACAGATGGAGCTCCATTCCAGACTGACATCAGAGCCCAGAAGACATTCTGCAGAGTATTGCTAAACGGTAGATGCATCGTAAATGATTCTCCGTCACCAACAGTATGGGGCACAGGAGGGTGTTTGGGGCAAGCTATAGGATGATTGGATAAGGCAGCAGCCATCCATGTGAGGCAGCAGCAAGAAATTCAGGACCTTGGGCAAGAGAGACCTTAACTCTCCCCTATATGGCTTCTGTGAAGACGGGATAGATGAGTTAGATAGCAAGAGGATGTCAGGTATCTGATGGAAGAAGAAGGGAGAAGTAATTTTACAAGGTCATACATAGATAGCGAAGGCAAATTTTATTATAAAATTTTTCCTAGGCCCTAACCTATTTGTGAAAGTTTTATGTGGGCCTGTCCATATTAATAGGAAATGAATCTATCCTGAACTTTAATCTCCCTTTTATGTAGCACTTTAAAATAGGATCTTAAAACAACCCCTTAAACCTATGAGCTCTACAGTGTCTCCATTTCTTCCCCTTTTCATACCCCCAATGGTGGTGAATACAGTGTAGATTCTATATATTTACATGTGTTTCTGAAGTGAATGTAAGGCTCCAGATATTTACCTTTGGCTCTATGTGTCATACAACATCATCTCTTAGTACCAGGAAATATTAATAGAAAATACACTTTGCAGGTGCTTAATTAGATGATTTTAGGACCATCCTGAATTGTGTCTACATACACAAGTAGAAGTAAGTTTTTGAGAAATTCTAGTTGGATTTTTGGTTAAGGCTATAGGAAAAAAAAAAAATTCTTCATTCTAGAACATGTTTGACTAAAGCCCTAGTGGGTTATTGTGTTTTCTTTCCGAATGCATATCACAAAAATAAAAGTTTCTAAGAATTATGATTTTTTGAGATGGAGTCTCACTCAGGCTAGAGTGCAGTGGTGTGATCATGGCTCACTGAAACCTCTGCCTCCTGGGTTCAAGCGATTCTCCTGCCTCAGCCTCCCAAGTAACTGGGATTACAGGCATGCACTACCATGCCTGGCTAATTTTTGCATTTGTAGTAAAGACGGGGTTTCACCATGTTGGCCAGGCTGATATTGAATTCCTGGCCTCAAGTGATCCACCTACCTCGGCCTCCCAAAGTGCTAGGATTATAGATGTGAGCCACCATGCCCAGCCAAGAATTATTCTTATATGCTACTTATGTGGCACATCATGTGGCCTTAGGGAACAATCAACTTGTTGCATAAAAGAATGCATTCAAACTGCTTGAAAAATTCCTTAATAAAGATGACGTTTTCAAGGTTCACATACGTGCACAACAGATTCTATGTTTTATAAAGGGTGTAATTTTTTGAAAAGTGAGCAAGCATGAGAAAACATTGTTTGCAGCACATTAATATCAAAGTTCAAGAATAAAAAAATACTCTATAAAAATAAGTACCACAAAACACAATTCTGACTACTCATTCTATTTGAGTAATTATGAATGAGTTATGAATGAGTTTTTCATTCATTCATTCACTTTTTGAATTTTCTTGAAGAACCTATGGTGAATTAGTTGAATTACTGAGACATTCTGTTGTAGTTCATTCAACAATAGCAATTGCTATGTAGTATTTCATTGTATGAATACAAGTTAATTTGTCCATTTTACTGTAAATTAACTTCTAGGTTGCTTTTCACATTGGGTTAATTTAAAAGATATTTCTATGAACATTCTTGCATATGTGTTTTAGTGTGTTCCCACTATGTACAGATGCATATTAATATTCACATTTTTAAGGTGATTATGAAAGAGTGAATTCATAGATAATAAGGCACGTACATTTTCAGGTTTTAGATAATAATCTCCCTTCCAAAATGTTGATACCAAGTTATACTCAAACTAGCAGGGAAATTTTTTTTTTTTTTAGGTACTCCTCGTTCTTATTAACTTGGTGTTTCCTGTCTGTTTCATTGTAGTCAATATGTTACGTATGAGGCTTTAATTCACAGTTCCCTGATGACTAATACATTTTAGAATCATTTTATATGTTTTTTGGCTTTTGGATATCATAATTTATAAAATGCTGCTTGGGTTTCTTGTCCATTTTTCTACTGGGTTGATACTTTATCTTTTGCATTTAGGAGATTGTTCTATATTCTGTATGAATCCTTTCTCAAAAATAGATAGTAAATATCTTCTTTTAAGATGGTAGTTGGCTCTTATCTCTCAACTCTCTTTAAGTTTATCCCTTTTGAAATCTTTGCTTCTACCAAGGTCTTGAGGGTATTCTTTTATGCTTTCCTCCAAAAGCTTTATTTTTCACTTTAATGTTAGATCTACAACATTGCTAGAACTGACTTTTGTGCATTGTACCACAGAGGTTTGATTTGGTCTTTCCTATGTAGATATCTAATTAACCTTGCACAACTTACTAAAAAGACATTCCCATCTCAACAGCATTGCAGTGTAATCTGTGTCAAAAAATCAAATGACCCTCTACACATGGGTCTTTCTCTGGGCTCTTGTTCTGTTTTATCAGCCTTTCTGTTGTATTTGTTCAAATGTCATGCTAATCATGATTTTTCAAAGTACTATTTCTAATATCTCAAGGAACCCATTTATAATGCAATTCATTTTTCAAAATAATAAATGTAAATGCATATTTCAGGATACTCAATCATTAAACTTTTTTGCAACATCTCATATTCAATTAGATCATCATTATTGCCTGATAATGTGGCTGATGAAGAATTCACAATCTTTATCACATGACAGATAAATAATTTACTCATTATTCTCTTGTTCTTAGTTATCTTTAACATGTGACTTGTCTTGGTAAATGTTTTTTGAATATTTGACCATTCAATGTGCTTAACTCTAGATAATAGAAACTGTAGATCTCCTTATTTAGAAATGTTACATTACCTGTTACTTTTCTTTCTTTTTCTTTTTTTTTTTTTTTTTTTTTGAGATAGAGTTTCACTCTTGTTGCCCAGACTGGAGTACAATGGCATGATCTCAACTCACTGCAACCTCTGCCTCCTGGGTTCAAGCGATTCTCCTGCCTCAGCCTCCTGAGTAGCTGGGATTACAGGCAACTGCCACCACACACAGCTAATTTTGTATTTTTAATAGAGACAGAGTTTCACCATGTTGGATGGGCTGGTCTCGAACTCCTGACCTCAGGTGATTCCCCCACCTCGGATTCCCACAGTGCTGGGATTACAAGCATGATCCACTGTGCCTGGCCAGTTATGTTAACTTTATATACTGAAAGGGAAATGATGTCATTGCCAAATCTCTTGCATTAAGAAACTTAGGCTTTTATCTCAAGATAACTCCTGACACAGCGTAGGATGTAAGGAGCAATGGAGATGGCCAATTTTGATCTGCATATAAACTATCAATAGAAATTTAAATTTCGTCTGTTTTTAAAATTAGAGTTTTAATAAAACAAATACAACTTTGATTTATAGTCATGATGGGGTAATAGAGACTGAATTTACCCTCTTGCCTGAAACAACCATGTAACTTGGTAAAATATATGACAATGATTTTCAAACATCTGACACAAGGCAGCACAAGACAGTGATTCCTCAGAGAGGGGAACCTAGAAGATGAGCCCCAGGTTTGCCTCTACTTATTGTCTTAAGAGAATTTTCAGCCTGAAGTGCAGGGAGAAGCATGAGTGGTTAAAGCAGAGACTATCATGGAACCCGCAAGTAACTCAGCAGACAGCGGGAGAAACTGGGATATGGTGGGGAGGAAAGGCAGTTGTTAATTCTGTATATTCTTTGTTCTGTTTTCAAATGTTGTGGCTGAGAACTGCTCTTTAACACCAGGTCTTTTACCCACTAATAATCCCCTCTTTTAAAATGTCCTGGCTGGTTGTGGTGGCTGACACCTATAATCCTAACAATTTGGGAGGCCGAGGCGGGCAGATCACTCGAGGTCAGGAGTTCGAGACCAGTCTGGCCAACATGGTGAAATCCCATCTCTACTAAAAATATAAAAATTAGCAGAGCACGATGGCATGTGCCTGTAATCCCAACTACTTGGGAGGCTGAGGCAGGAGAATCACTTGAACCCAGGAGGTGGATGTTGCAGTGAGCTTGGATAACACCACTGCACTTCAGCCTGGGCAACAGAACAAGACTCTGTCTCAACAACAACAACAACAACAACAACAACAAAAAAATCCTTATTCTAGAATTGCACAATCCTGCCCTCAACCTTTTTACAATAGTATCTTTCCCTATTTCGTGTGTGCTTCTATAGTTTTGTAAAGATTTCTTTAAAAAAAAAATCTAGAGAAATCTCTTAAGAATTTCATAAACATGTTATTCAGACCAAAGTACACCTAAATGTAGTTATTAGACTAGAGTGCCTATTGCCTGTTTGATTGATTCTGCATGAAAACTATTAGTGTGATGGTCTAAATATGAAGAATTAAATAAAAATAAATGATGTAATATTAATTTATGTTCACAGAAAACAACAATCTTGTATAGAATTGTATACTTTATATGCATTCCCTTCCCATTATCATTAATAACAAATAGTTGGTGATTGAAAGAACTGATCTGAAAGAATGAAGTCATCTGAGGGGGGAAAAGAATGCTGATTTTCTCCTTCAGACTTTTATTAAAATGGAAATTTGCAGCATGATTTACTCTGTTATTTTCTCAATTGAGTCAAAATTGGTATTCAGTAATTTTTTTAGCTTTAAGAAAATATAGCGTATGTTAAGAATAAATGAGTAAATCTAAGGAAATCGATATGTTTCCCACATTAAATGAGGCCAGGCAATCAATCCACATTTCCTGCCTATAGAATGCTGAATTTCAACTGACTTGAAATCAAGATCAGGGACTATTTTAGGTTATATTAATGTAGAAGAAATGAGAAGGTAAGTCTCACTAAATTCAATGGAAGATACAGAAGCATTTAAAATAACAAGGACTTCTTTTCAATGACAATTGAGAACCAGTTTTCCAGTAAGTATGATCTTAGTAATTAATTTTTATTTTTTCTCTAGAGACAGGGTCTTGCTGCGTTGTCCAGGCTGGCCTCGAACTCCTGGTCTTAAGTGAGCCTCCTGTCTCGGTCAATCTTAGTAATTCTGATTGAAAACTTTGACCACAGTGGCCTTTACAACACTGGAGGAAGATCCAGCTACTTTTCCAATGTATGGGAGTCCATGTTTTGATGCTTGTCAGCCTATGAAATGGTCAAACAAAATTGAACAAAGGAGTGAGGTGATGGTAAGGGAGTCTGGGTTTCCTGATCACTAGGTTTGTCACTATGGGACACCTTGGTAAGTAGAGGAGAATCATAATCTTTTTACCTCACTCTATAGCATTTTCTGCCAGTCATCACGCAACCTATATCTAAGATCAAAATACTCCTGGGCTGAATCTGCGGCTTCTCCTAATCGACAGGCATTGACTGGAAGAAGAACAGATGGTAGTTACTGGAATTAATACTGGTTGAATGTAAACATGAAGAGTAGTCAATAAGTTCAGACCTCTTACCTCTCTTTTTGTCTAAATTTGTATCATCGAGGCAAATAATTATACCCATCCCTTCTACATAGTAATCAAGTAAACTTTTATTAATTCACCTTCAAGTTTATTCATTGTAATCGAGATATATTTGCTGAGGCAGAAGCTGAAATAAAACAAATGCATCATAAAATATACCCTATGATCCATCATTCTCTTATGATGATGATATTTTTCAAATTTTTCACATCTAATTTGGTATTTTGAAGCATCCTGTTGGAAAAAAAGTTTCTATTTTAAAGTCTTAACCTCTTGAGGGTTAAGTTTAAAGGCTGAATAAGAATTTGAAACAAAATAGAGACACTCTATTTATAAGCATCAGTTTCCTCATCTTTAAAACAGAGATATTAACAAATTGGTCACATAGTGTTTCCGAAGGAGTTCATCAGATCCTTTCCTATAGAGTGCTTAGTACAGCTCTTGGGTATAATAAGTCCTTACAAAAGTCTGATGTTGAGGGGAAAAAGGCTCAGGAAAGAAAGCTGCCATTAAAGACTTGTATGGATTCCTATCAGGAAAGCTCACTTAATTTCATCCCAGTCTCAAAATTATAGTCATGTTTTCCAGAACTCCTTCCTTGGAAGGGTTACAAAAACTTCAGGATTATTCTGCCCTGAAGATCCAGAAATGTGCACGACCACAGTATTTTGACAGTGGTGCCAAGGAACTGTCTGGATGGATGAGTTGCAGAGGGAAACCAAGAGTCAAAGATCTGGACCCACTAGTTTAAGGGAAGGAAGTGCTCTTGGAAGAGATCTGGGGCGGGCGCTATGGCTCACGCCTGTAATCCCAACATTTTGGGAGGCCGAGGCAGGTGGGTCACTTGAGGTCAGGAGTTTGAGAACAGCCTGGCCAACATAATGAAACCCTGTCTCTACTAAAAATACAAAAAATTAGCCAGGGATGGTGGTACATGCCTGCAATCCCAGCTTCTCGGGAGGGTGAGACAGGATAATCGCTTGAACCTGGGAGGCGGAGGTTGCAGCGAGCTGAGATCAGGCCACTGCAGTCCAGCCTGGGCAACAGAGTGAGACTTCATCTCAAAAAAAAAAAAAAAAAAAAAAAAAGACAAAAGAAAGAGATCCAACAGAGACGTAGAACTGAAGCTTGTGGAGAAAGCCAGTGGAGTCCCAGACTTTAGGACTACTTCAGGAGAAAAAAAAGTCCTTTGGATCATAGAATTTTTGCAGGTGAGAGTTGAGCTGTGTCATGGAATCCCTCATCTTGTACTTCCTGAGGGAAGCAGCTTCAATACTGCTAGATCTAATGGGCAGGGATATTTAATGCCTTGGTTTTCTCCCTCCCATAAGGCCAGCATACTGACATGACCTAGTGAAATCTGGATTGAGTGTCCAGAGAACAAGCACTGCTGGAATATATTCTGCATTGATTTAGGGGTCAGTGCTGGGACTTGGGAAAAGAGAGTAAGAAAAACTTTTTAAAGTAATAAATATTTAATATAAATTTACTGAATTGATAAGAATGGATCCTACTATATGGTTACATAGTATTACAATGAGGCAATGTGGTCTACTAATAAAGCATAGGAGGTCGCACTGTTCTCTCACTTGGAGCTAGGGCATGAGAAACACTTACAATTAAGTAATTTTTTCTTATTGGCCCAAATGATGCTCATGGTCCCTCTTGTACATGACTTGGCTGTGCTCTCTCTGCCAATATGTGGCTTCCATTACAGTCAAAGTCAGTAAGTACTAGGATTGGGTTCTATCCAGGCTAAATGAATGTAGTAAGACCAGTTCTACCCATAACTGGGGCTACTACGTGGTAAACAATCCATCTATTGCAAGGATGTTACATAAGACAACAGGGTCTAAAATCTCTGGGTTATTGACTCTTAAACCAGCTCAGAATTTATTTGGCTTCCTAAGGATTTCATGTTTGACTAAAACCAGTTCAACCTGATCCCTCAACTCATTAATTCAAGGCCTAGCATTCTAAGGCAAGCATAATTAATAGACCAGCCTAGTTGTGTTCATTAAGATTCTCATCTTCCTTCTTAAAGAAGAGATCATTTGCAATATTCTTTAGGAAATTCAGAGTGCATACTTTTGGAATGAGATAAAAGAGACATATCTTAAAGTCCAGAGAAGAAAAGGAAACCCAGCATTCTCATTAAAGTAAGGCCTTTGGAATTTATTTTTTTCCTCTTTAAAAACAGTAAGTTTTTACCATCCACTAAATACAAGTTTATGTCTGATTTTTGTTTGTTTGTTTAATCCTCTTAGGTTAATTATTTTTATATAGTATTTCATGCCACATTTATTTAAAATAAAAAACAAATGACTATTGATGGTTTGGTGGTTGCTATTGTACAAAGACAAATTAACATAAACAGGTAGTATTATCTGATTGAGGCAGGGATAGTAAATGACCAAATAACAAGAAAACCCATAATACTTGTCAAAAAGAGGCAGAATTATTTAAATAGAAATGTAAACCCTGGCATACTCATGGTTAACACATATTTATTGAACAAGTACTATGTCCCAGAAATTTTGCTGGACCCTTTAGACGCAAAAAGTAAGGCATAATCCTGACCTCAGGAGTTTACATTTTAGAGGTAAAATATGCATTAGGAGAATATATGCTCGTTAGGAAAAAAGAAAATTAAACCCCACCATTATGTGTGCTATGACACAGGCGTGCAGTTTTCGCCACTGAAACATATAATGGGACATTATGGAATGTCTGCTACGGAAAAGGGAGAGTCTTGAGTAAAAAGCAGAATTAATTCAATAAAAAAACGATTACGGGATAGAGGAAAGTTTTCTCTGTAGAGCAAAAGATAAAGATAAAATAAGTTGGTAATAGAATATATACAAATTTAAGAAACTACAAACAATAATTTAATATGGAAGATGTGAGGACAGGAGAAAAATTATGTACAGATCCTTTTGTAATTTTAGGTGGAGACAAATTTTTAAAATTCTGCTACCACATCATATTAGGCACCAGAGAATGGAGGGGTAGTACATAGACCTTAGAGTCCAAGTGCTGTGGTTCATATCTCAACTAACAGCTGTAAACTGGACGAATAAACTTCTTATGACATCTGGACTTGTGTTTCCTTATGTGAAAATTGGTAATAATAAAACAACTTTTTTTTACCTGCATGAAATGTTGTTTTGAGGATCAAATGTATTAATAACTAAAAGTTATCTAGAACAATATCTCATACATAAGTATTTAATAAATGTTAGATATTACTAATATTAAAACTAGAAATTGTTAAAAATGGATATAATTGTGTATAGCACAAAATCAGATTTTCTAGACATAAAACTGTACTGGCGTGTATTGATTGCACAGGATGGGATAACTAAAGGTATTCAGGGCAACAGAATGAGAACTTGTCTCAAAACAGATTATTTTTCAGAACAGTTTTAGATTTACAGAATATTGAGCAGAAAGTACTAAAGCCTCTTATCGGCACCCTCCCATTCCCGTTTTTCCCTATTGTTAGTATCTTGCTTTACGTGGTACGTGTGGTACAACTGATTAGCCAATATTGATATATTATTATAAACTAAAGTTTACAATTTAGAGTAGGTTTCACTCTCTACCTTGTGTGAGTTTTCACACTGTCCCATGACATGCACCATCATTATATTATGCAGAAGCATTTCACTGCCCTAAAAATTATTTGTAGTCCATTTATTTATCCCTCCCCTTTCCTTCCAACCCCTTATTAAGTCCTGATTTTTAAAATATTCTCCATAGTTTTGTCTTTTCTAGAATGTCATAAAATTAAAATAATACAGTGTGTAAACAGATCGGCTTTTCTTACTAAGCAATATGCATTTACAGTTCCCCCACGTCTTTTTGTGACTTGATAGCTCATTGGCTTTTATCACGAAATAATATTCCATTATATGAGTGACCACAGTTTGTTTATCCATTCACCTGTTGAAGAAAATTTTGGATGCTTCCCAATTTGGGGCATTATGAATAATAATTTATTTTTTAGGAGTGTTTTGGGCATATAGATGATTTATTATTAAACTCTATTATATTCATTATAACATAATTATTACATATTTCAAAGTTAACATAATAAAAATAAAATATCCAGTCATTAAAAAGGCAATATATGTCTCTGTGTTCATATATATCTTTACATATATGTGTGTATACATATTATGGATTCTTAAAAATATATAACTATATGTACATGTGTTGTGTATGTGTGTACACTTATTGGCATGTAACATTGTCTTGGCATATAGTGAAAAAAGCCTACTTATTATTATAAAAGAGGGTTCATAACCATTACAATTTTTGTAGATACATAGGTAGAGATACAGGTAGATGGATATGTAGCTAATATCTGAAATTATGTTGACCCAAATGTTTACAATATTTGCCTTGCATTGTAGGTTTAAAATAAATCTTAACTTTCTTCTTTCTTATTTTATTTGTAGGATTAATTTTCACCAGTAATTATCCTTTACATTTGTAAATAAAATTTATTATTTTTGTTAAAAATATTGAAACATAAGAGAATAAACTAAGAAAAGAAAGCAGAAAAGATTCCTAAATGGACAAAATATAGAGACTGAAATAATGCCTTTAAATCACAAATTGAATGTTAAATGTTGATGGAGGATGAACCTTCCAGAAAAAAAGTTACCTATTAGGATAACATATATATGTTAAAATAGTTTATGTATAAAATAACATATTAATATAACATATATTATATGCAACATGTTATTTTAGATAACATATCAAATATATAAATATGATATATAAATAATACATAAAATATTAACAATAAAATGAGTTGTTTCCATTAGGTTCTTCTGGAAAATAGTTAAAACCTGAAAAGGAGTGTAAGATGACTTGAGGTAAATCCCAATTGCCAGATCTAAAACTGCTGGCTCTGCCTTCTAACAAATTGAAGAACTTTTCTTGGTTTGTGATTAAGAAGACAAAGCGTAACCCTGTCAATTGATTTTTAAAGGAATGTGATGTCAAATCTTCACACATTGACTTTGTCACTGATAAGAAAATTTTTATGAGATTTAGTTAATAAATTTTTATAACTCATGTAGCTAGGAAAGACATTATATGAAAACAAACATGATAACTACAGAAAGAGATAAAGGGTGATGAGGTGAAACTACTTGAGCAAAGGAAAGGACAACTTAATGTCTCCCCAACTCAACTTCTCACGTCACATAGCTTCGATTTCAGAGAACCTTCTTCCTATACAAGACCATTGAGAAACATCAGTGTGTCAGCAGGAATTTTGTTTCTACTTCCATACTGAGACTATGTAGGAGATAAAACATGAATTAATTTGAAACATATTCAAAATAGCATGAACACATTCATCATTTTTAAAAAGTCAGTTGATGTGAAAAATTAGAATTTTGTAATAAGCCAATGTGATGGGTTGAATTGTCCTAACTCCTAGTAACTCAGAATGTGACCTCATTTGGACATAGGGTCTTTACAGAGGTTCGCAAGTTCAAATGAGGTGAGTAGGGTGATCTCTAATCTGATATAACTGGCATCTTTATCAAAAGGGACAATTTGAAGACAGACACACATAGCGGGGAGATGAGAAGACACCTATCTACAGACTAAGGAGAAGGGTCTGGAAAAGATCCTTCCTTCCCTCACAGCCCTTAGAAGGAAACAACCCGGCCCCAAGATCTTGATTTTTGACTTATAGCCTGTAGTATTGTGAGACAATAAATTTTCGTTAAATAAGTAACTCAGATTGTGGTGCCTCATTTTGACAGCCCTAGCATATTAGTATAGCCAATATAAAAATTTACCTGGAAATTTTAAAGGATATAGAGATATTTTAAAAGGCAAATGAACCCCCCCAAACTTTCCACCAGTTCTCAAGCATAATCAGTTTTCAGAAATAACCTACCAAACATTTTGATATTTTTTAGATATATTATTTTACTTTTTAGGCAATTCTCTAAAATATAAAGGCCACTATCCAAGAAAAAAAGGTTAGAAACACAATTAGATTGAAAGATATGAATTATCTGTAACTAATTCCTTACAAGTAGGCAAAGCATTTTGAGAAAAAAACATAGTATTCCATAAGTTGAAGATTACAAACATAAAGAAAAAAAGTACATAACCAAGGGCAACTAACTCCAAAATGTAATATCCTCCTGAGGAAACCAGTAAAACTGTTGTCGCTTTTAG
Source organism: Macaca nemestrina (assembly GCF_043159975.1). Lineage (NCBI taxonomy): Eukaryota > Metazoa > Chordata > Mammalia > Primates > Cercopithecidae > Macaca > Macaca nemestrina. The sequence goes on along the minus strand of NC_092132.1, from coordinate 138,391,371 downwards.
TCTTAGCACATTACGTGCCTTTGAGTATTTCTACTGCCTCCCCTCAGGATATATCTCCTTAATAAACCATAACAGATAGCATTAAGTGGTTACCAGAGATCTTCAGCAGGATTCTCTGCATTTTTGAAGTTAAATAATGTCTTTTCAAATACACGTTGAGTTGCACATTAGAAATTTTTTAAATGTCCACTGACACACACACACATATATATCCGCAAGTAATTATGAAACAAGCATTTACTAGCTCAAGTCAAAGACAGCAAAACACCTCAACAAAAAGGATAAAAGGAAACCCATATTCAGAGTAACCGAAATGGGAAAAACAAAGCTGAAATCATTGAACTATATAAAGTGTCATTGATAGGGCTTGGCTGTGTCCTCACCCAAAATCTCACCTTGAATTGTAATTTCCTTAATTCCCACATGTCAAGGCAGAGACCAGGTAGAGGTTAACTGAATCATGCGGGTGGTTTCCCCCATGCTGTTACTGTGATATTGAGTGAGTTCTGACAAGACCTGGTGGTTTTATAAGTGTGTGGTAGTTCCTCCTGGGTTCATTCTCCTTCCTGTCGCCTGTGAAAAAGGTGCTTGGTTTCCCCTTTGCTTTCCGCCATGATTGTAAATTTCCCGAGGCCTCCCCAGCCATGCTCAATTGTGAATCAATTAAACTTCTTTCCTTTATAAATTTCCCAATCTTGGGCAGTTCTTTATAGCAGTGTGAAAATGAACTAATACAGCCATTTCCTGAAATTACAGCTGTGGAGTTATAGCATATTTTTGGTAAAAGGTATCCTTATTCTCATCTCAATGTGATGATATCAACTCAGCATTTATTGATTCAGAAAATGCAATTTTTTGCTTAACTCCACACCACTGCCACAGATTTCCTTGTTTGAACTTAGAAATAAGTTCTCTGTAGAAGAGACTATAAGGTATTCATCATTTTTAAGAGACTTTCATGTACATGTGATTGCTATGCAGAACATAAGATGTGTTACCACCAAGGCAGGAGGCTCAGTTGAGCCCAGGAGTTTGAGACCAGCCTGGGCAACATAGCAAGACTGTATCTCTACAGATAATTAAAACAATTAGCCAGGCATGGTGGCCTGTACCTGTTGTCCAAGCTACTCAGGAGGTTTAGGTGGGAAGATCACATGAGCCCAGGTGGTCATGGCTGCAGTGAGCCAAGATTGTGCTACTGCACTCCAGCCTGGGCAACAGAATGAGATGCCATTTCAACAAAAATATATGTTACCAAGTGACTGAGGGGACTAAGGTATGGGTGAAGGACAATTTGTGAAAGGTAGATTAGGTATTGCATCTCTGAGGAGGTAACTTTATAGTTGAGACTTGGGGCACTGTGACAGGTTGGGAGAAACATCTCCAGACCGAGGAACTTCACATACAAAGGGACTGAGACAGGAACAAGCTTGGTGTATTAAAGGGCAAAAAGACCACAGTGTCTGGAAAGTGGTGAGAAAATGGCAGCAGAGATTAAAAATGACCCAATGGCCAGGTGCGATGGCTCATGCCTGTAAACCCAGAACTTTAGGAGCCTGAGGTGGGAGGATCATTTGAGTTCGAGACCAGCCTGGGAAACATGGCCAGACCCCATCTCTATAAAAAATACAAATATTAGCCACGCATAGTGGTTACTCCCTTTAGTCCCAGCTACTTGGGAGGTTGAGGTGGGAGGATCACTTGAGCTCAGGAAGTGGAGGCTGCAGTGAGCCATGATGGTTCCACTGCACTCCAGCCTTGGTGACAGAGTGAGATCCTGTCTTTAAAAAAAAAAAAAAAAAAAAAAAAACAGAGATCAGCAAGAGCCTAGAAGATAGGGGCCAAGAGCCTAGATTAATGTATTAGAAAGGCATTGGAGAGTTGAAACATGGGAATAACATTCTCCATTTTCCAATATATGTTTTTAAGATATCATCTTTGATGTTCTGAGGAGAATGGATTGTAAGGGGGTCTGGGGAATAAAGATCAATAAGAACAGTGTTTTGTTTACTGCTGTACATTCAGTGGTTAGCATAGAACAGGTGCTCAGTATTTGTAAAATGACTAAATGAATGAATGAATTCCTCAATAGCAAATGGTTTTGTGAAGAATCTGTGGAATTGTATGTTTAAGAATGAGTAGTATTTTTAAGTGGAACAAACCTATATATCTGTATATATATTGCATAAGTACCAGGACATCTTTGGTAATGTGGAGAAGTCATTTGAGCAATGCCAATTAACTCTCCTGTTGGCAAAAATATACAAAAGAAAATAAAAAGGAAAAACAGGAAGAACATGACCAAAATATAACAGCAATGTACAAGACCTATGAGTCAGAAGGAGCAGCATGTGAATTTTTTTTTTTTTTTAGTTCTAGATGAATTTAATAAATATTTCAAAATCTCAATAGTAGGCGATCTTTACACAGTAGTTTTCAGTATGATCTCAGTTTGGCATGATGTCTTAGGTTTCCTTTTTTTTTTTTTAATTAATTAATTAATTAATTTATTTATTTATTATACTTTAAGTTGTAGGGTACATGTGCATAACGTGCAGGTTTGTTACATATGTATACTTGTGCCATGTTGGTGTGCTGCACCCATCAACTCGTCATTTACATCAGGTATAACTCCCAATGCAATCCCTCCCCCCTCCCCACTCCCCATGATAGGCCCCGGTGTGTGATGTTCCCCTTCCTGAGTCCAAGTGATCTCATTGTTCAGTTCCCACCTATGAGTGAGAACATGCGGTGTTTGGTTTTCTGTTCTTGTGATAGTTTGCTGAGAATGATGGTTTCCAGCTGCATCCATGTCCCTACAAAGGACACAAACTCATCGTTTTTGATGGCTGCATAGTATTCCATGGTGTATATGTGCCACATTTTCTTAATCCAATCTGTCACTGATGGACATTTGGGTTGATTCCAAGTCTTTGCTATTGTGAATAGTGCTGCAATAAACATACGTGTGCATGTGTCTTTATAGCAGCATAATTTATAATCCTTTGGGTACATACCAGTAATGGGATGGCTGGGTCATATGGTACATCTAGTTCTAGATCCTTGAGGAATCGCCATACTGTTTTCCATAATGGTTGAACTAGTTTACAATCCCACCAACAGTGTAAAAGCGTTCCTATTTCTCCACATCCTCTCCAGCACCTGTTGTTTCCTGACTTTTTAATGATCGCCATTCTAACTGGTGTGAGATGGTATCTCATTGTGGTTTTGATTTGCATTTCTCTGATGGCCAGTGATGATGAGCATTTTTCCATGTGTCTGTTGGCTGTATGAATGTCTTCTTTTGAGAAATGTCTGTTCATATCCTTTGTCCACTTTTTGATGGGGCTGTTTGTTTTTTTCTTGTAAATTTGTTTGAGTTCTTTGTAGGTTCTGGATATTAGCCCTTTGTCAGATGAGTAGATTGCAAAAATTTTCTCCCATTCTATAGGTTGCCTGTTCACTCTGATGGTAGTTTCTTTTGCTGTGCAGAAGCTCTTTAGTTTAATGAGATCCCATTTGTCAATTTTGGCTTTTGCTGCCGTTGCTTTTGGTGTTTTAGACATGAAGTCTTTGCCCATGCCTATGTCCTGAATGGTACTACCTAGGTTTTCCTCTAGGATTTTTATGGTATTAGGTCTAATATTTAAGTCTCTAATCCATCTTGAATTAATTTTCGTATAAGGAGTAAGGAAAGGATCCAGTTTCAGCTTTCTACTTATGGCTAGCCAATTTTCCCAGCACCATTTATTAAATAGGGAATCCTTTCCCCAGTTCTTGTTTCTCTCAGGTTTGTCAAAGATCAGATGGCTGTAGATGTGTGGTATTATTTCTGAGGACTCTGTTCTGTTCCATTGGTCTATATCTCTGTTTTGGTACCAGTACCATGCTGTTTTGGTTACTGTAGCCTTGTAGTAGAGTTTGAAGTCAGGTAGCGTGATGCCTCCAGCTTTGTTCTTTTGACTTAGGATTGTCTTGGAGATGCGGGCTCTTTTTTGGTTCCATATGAACTTTAAAGCAGTTTTTTCCAATTCTGTGAAGAAACTCATTGGTAGCTTGATGGGGATGGCATTGAATCTATAAATTACCTTGGGCAGTATGGCCATTTTCACGATATTGATTCTTCCTATCCATGAGCATGATATGTTCTTCCATTTGTTTGTGTCCTCTTTTATTTCACTGAGCAGTGGTTTGTAGTTCTCCTTGAAGAGGTCCTTTACATCCCTTGTAAGTTGGATTCCTAGGTATTTGATTCTCTTTGAAGCAATTGTGAATGGAAGTTCATTCCTGATTTGGCTCTCTGTTTGTCTGTTACTGGTGTATAAGAATGCTTGTGATTTTTGCACATTAATTTTGTATCCTGAGACTTTGCTGAAGTTGCTTATCAGCTTAAGGAGATTTTGGGCTGAGACAATGGGGTTTTCTAAATATACAATCATGTCATCTGCAAACAGGGACAATTTGACTTCTTCTTTTCCTAACTGAATACCCTTGATTTCTTTCTCTTGCCTAATTGCCCTAGCCAGAACTTCCAACACTATGTTGAATAGGAGTGGTGAGAGAGGGCATCCCTGTCTTGTGCCAGTTTTCAAAGGGAATTTTTCCAGTTTTTGGCCATTCAGTATGATATTGGCTGTGGGTTTGTCATAAATAGCTCTTATTATTTTGAGGTACGTTCCATCAATACCGAATTTATTGAGCGTTTTTAGCATGAAGGGCTGTTGAATTTTGTCAAAAGCCTTTTCTGCATCTATTGAGATAATCATGTGGTTCTTGTCTTTGGTTCTGTTTATATGCTGGATTATGTTTATTGATTTGCGAATGTTGAACCAGCCTTGCATCCCAGGGATGAAGCCCACTTGATCATGGTGGATAAGCTTTTTGATGTGTTGCTGAATCCGGTTTGCCAGTATTTTGTTGGGGATTTTTGCATCGATGTTCATCAGGGATATTGGTCTAAAAGTCTCCTTTTTTGTTGTGTCTCTGCCAGGCTTTGGTATCAGGATGATGTTGGCCTCATCAAATGAGTTAGGGAGGATTCCCTCTTTTTCTATTGATTGGAATAGTTTCAGAAGGAATGGTACCAACTCCTCCTTGTACCTCTGGTAGAATTCAGCTGTGAATCCATCTGGTCCTGGACTTTTTTTGGTTGGTAGGCTATTAATTATTGCCTCAATTTCAGAGCCTGCTATTGGTCTATTCAGGGATTCAACTTCTTCCTGGTTTAGTCTTGGGAGAGTGTAAGTGTCCAGGAAATTATCCATTTCTTCTAGATTTTCCAGTTTATTTGCATAGAGGTGTTTATAGTATTCTCTGATGGTAGTTTGTATTTCTGTGGGGTTGGTGGTGATATCCCCTTTATCATTTTTAATTGCGTCGATTTGATTCTTCTCTCTTTTCTTCTTTATTAGTCTTGCTAGTGGTCTGTCAATTTTGTTGATCTTTTCAAAAAACCAACTCCTGGATTCATTGATTTTTTGGAGAGTTTTTTGTGTCTCTATCTCCTTCAGTTCTGCTCTGATCTTAGTTATTTCTTGCCTTCTGCTAGCTTTCGAATGTGTTTGCTCTTGCTTCTCTAGTTCTTTTAATTGCGATGTTAGAGTGTCAATTTTAGATCTTTCCTGCTTTCTCTTGTGGGCATTTAGTGCTATAAATTTCCCTCTACACACTGCTTTAAATGTGTCCCAGAGATTCTGGTATGTTGTATCTTTGTTCTCACTGGTTTCAAAGAACATCTTTATTTCTGCCTTCATTTCGTTATGTACCCAGTAGTCATTCAGGAGCAGGTTGTTCAGTTTCCATGTAGTTGAGTGGTTTTGATTGAGTTTCTTAGTTCTGAGTTCTAGTTTGATTGCACTGTGGTCTGAGAGACAGTTTGTTATAATTTCTGTTCTTGTACATTTGCTGAGGAGTGCTTTACTTCCAATTACGTGGTCGATTTTGGAGTATATATGATGTGGTGCTGAGAAGAATGTATATTCTGTTGATTTGGGGTGGAGAGTTCTATAGATGTCTATTAGGTCTGCTTGCTGCAGAGATGAGTTCAATTCCTGGATATCCTTGTTAACTTTCTGTCTCGTTGATCTGTCTAATGTTGACAGTGCAGTGTTGAAGTCTCCCATTATTATTGTATGGGAGTCTAAGTCTCTTTGTAAGTCTCTAAGGACTTGCTTTATGAATCTGGGTGCTCCTGTATTGGGTGCATATATATTTAGGATAGTTAGCTCTTCCTGTTGAATTGATCCCTTTACCATTATGTAATGGCCTTCTTTGTCTCTTTTGATCTTTGATGGTTTAAAGTCTGTTTTATCAGAGACTAGTATTGCAACCCCCGCTTTTTTTTGTTCTCCATTTGCTTGGTAAATCTTCCTCCATCCCTTTATTTTGAGCCTATGTATGTCTCTGCGTGTGAGATGGGTCTCCTGAATACAGCAGACTGATGGGTCTTGACTCTTTATCCAGTTTGCCAGTCTGTGTCTTTTAATTGGAGCATTTAGTCCATTTACATTTAAGGTTAAGATTGTTATGTGTGAACTTGATCCTGCCATTATGATATTAACTGGTTATTTTGCTCGTTAGTTGATGCAGTTTCTTCCTAGCCTCGATGGTCTTTACATTTTGGCATGTTTTTGCAATGGCTGGTACCAGTTGTTCCTTTCCATGTTTAGTGCTTCCTTCAGGGTCTCTTGTAAGGCAGGCCTAGTGGTGACAAAATGTCTAAGCATTTGCTTATCTGTAAAGGATTTTATTTCTCCTTCACTTATGAAACTTAGTTTGGCTGGATATGAAATTCTGGGTTTAAAATTCTTTTCTTTAAGAATGTGGAATATTGGCCCCCACTCTCTTCTGGCTTGGAGAGTTTCTGCCGAGAGATCTGCTGTTAGTCTGATGGGTTTCCCTTTGTGGGTAACCCGACCTTTCTCTCTGGCTGCCCTTAAGATTTTTTACTTCATTTCAACTTTGGTGAATCTGGCAATTATGTGTCTTGGAGTTGCTCTTCTCGAGGAGTATCTTTGTGGCGTTCTCTGTATTTCCTGGATTTGAATGTTGGCCTGCCCTACTAGGTTGGGGAAGTTCTCCTGGATGATATCCTGAAGAGTGTTTTCCAACTTGGTTCCATTTTCCCCCTCACTTTCAGGCACCCCAATCAGACGTAGATTTGGTCTTTTTACATAATCCCATACTTCTTGCAGGCTTTGTTCATTTCTTTTTCTTCTTTTTTCTTTTGGTTTCTCTTCTCGCTTCATTTCATTCATTTGATCCTCAATCGCAGATACTCTTTCTTCCAGTTGATCGAGTCGGTTACTGAAGCTTGTGCATTTGTCACGTATTTCTCGTGTCATGGTTTTCATCTCTTTCATTTCGTTTAGGACCTTCTCTGCATTAATTACTCTAGCCATCAATTCTTCCACTTTTTTTTCAAGATTTTTAGTTTCTTTACGCTGGGTACGTAATTCCTCCTTTAGCTCTGAGAAATTTGATGGACTGAAGCCTTCTTCTCTCATCTCGTCAAAGTCATTCTCCGTCCAGCTTTGATCCGTTGCTGGCGATGAGCTGCGCTCCTTTGCCGGGGGAGATGCGCTCTTATTTTTTGAATTTCCAGCTTTTCTGCCCTGTTTTTTCCCCATCTTTGTGGTTTTATCTGCCTCTGGTCTTTGATGATGGTGATGTACTGATGGGGTTTTGGTGTAGGTGTCCTTCCTGTTTGATAGTTTTCCTTCTAACAGTCAGGACCCTCAGCTGTAGGTCTGTTGGAGATTGCTTGAGGTCCACTCCAGACCCTGTTTGCCTGGGTATCAGCAGCAGAGGCAGTAGAAGATAGAATATTTCTGAACAGCGAGTGTACCTGTCTGATTCTTGCTTTGGAAGCTTCCTCTCAGGGGTGTACTCCACCCTGTGAGGTGTGGGGTGTCAGACTGCCCCTAGTGGGGGATGTCTCCCAGTTAGGCTACTCAGGGGTCAGGGACCCACTTGAGCAGGGAGTCTGTCCCTTCTCAGATCTCAACCTCCGTGTTGGGAGATCCACTGCTCTCTTCAAAGCTGTCAGACAGAGTCGTTTGCGTCTGCAGAGGTTTCGGCTGTGTTTGTTATTGTTTACTATGCCTTGTCCCCAGAGGTGGAGTCTACAGAGATAGGCAGGTTTCCCTGAGCTGCTGTCAGCTCCACCCAGTTCGAGCTTCCCAGCGGCTTTGTTTACCTACTTAAGCCTCAGCAATGGCGGGCGCCCCTCCCCCAGCCTCGCTGCTGCCTTGCCGGTAGATCACAGACTGCTGTGCTAGCAATGAGGGAGGCTCCGTGGGTGTGGGACCCTCCCGGCCAGGTGTGGGATATGATCTCCTGGTGTGCCTGTTTGCTTAAAGCGCAGTATTGGGGTGGGAGTTGCCCGCTTTTCCAGGTGTTGTGTGTCTCAGTTCCCCTGGCTAGGAAAAGGGATTGCCTTCCCCCTTGCGCTTCCCAGGTGAGGCAATGCCTCGCCCTGCTTCAGCTCTCGCTGGTCGGGCTGCAGCAGCTGACCAGCACCGATCGTCCGGCACTCCCCAGTGAGATGAACCCAGTACCTCAGTGGAAAATGCAGAAATCACCAGTCTTCTGTGTCGCTCGCGCTGGGAGTTGGAGACTGGAGCTGTTCCTATTCGGCCATCTTGCTCCGCCCCCCCAGCATGTGAATTTTTAAGTGACTATTAAACATCTCTGAAATTATGAATTTGCTATGTATGTGTCCCTGGGGATAAAACAACTTCTCGATTAATGATGATTAAAATGGAAAGCATAATTTATCTCATTAAAATTTATTTAACAATCATTCAGCCCCTAATACTTTTCAAGGACTGTAAAAAGATGACTAAAACCCAGCACCTATAATCGGCATCTAGCTAAGTTTGGTGACACTTCCAGACCTGGTCACCAGGGGTTCCTTTCCTGTGTCCCAAGTCTTAGAAAGTTCACAAGCTTGGAAACATAAGGACTTAAAAAGATGTTTTTGTGAGACAGTTATGGAACCATTTAGCAACCTGTTGAACCAAAAGAAAATACCAGAGCGCAGAAGTGTACCTCCCAGGCAGTAGGATGGGGAGGACTGGGTGAGGAAAATGAAGACGAGTGGGGAGGTGTTAAGAGTGGCCAGAGAGAGGATGACCATGTCATTTACATCCAACCACCCCAAATTCCCCAATGCAGGTATCTAAGCTGGCCATCTCCCAAGATCATCATGTTTCTGCCCTCCTCTCAGCCCAGGTGGCAGTTGTTTGGGAGGCATTTAGAATTGCCTGGAAAACCTGTTTAAAAAGGGAAGTTGGAAAGATGGAAAAAGACCTGGCTCCCAGCTCCATGTCCTAGTTCAGGCAGTTCTCACCCTAGGCCCAGGCCACCTTTATTCTACTGTGTCCCAGCCAATAAAGGCTACCCCTGAGGCTCACAGGTCGCAGGGCTGGAGGGAGATGAGAGGTAGTAGAAGTTGCACTTTTAGCTTTAGCCTGAGCAGGATGAGGGTGATGCTGGTGGAGCTGGCTGCAGGGCCTCGGGCTGAACCTCCTCTGTGCATGAGAGATAATTTAGAACTTTAAATATTTCAAATATAAATATATGAATCTCTTTGCACTCACAAACATTCAATGGGCCTACTAAGGCAACTGGAAAAAATGATCTTAAAAAAATATAATCAGATGACACTGCATTAAAAAACTGCACAGGGTGCAAAATATGTCAAAAGTGATGGTGAATCATAGCTGCCCCTCTTAAAATAGCTTTTAACTTTTAGAATGCAGATTGCCTTTCTGGGTGTCCATTTCTTTCACTGTATGGTGGCAGAAACAATATCTGCTTCACACAGTGTGGGCCTGAGGATTAATGCTATCACAAGGCTGATACCGTGTATTAGTCTGTTTTCATGCTGCTGATAAAGACATACCCGAGACTGGGCAATTTACAAAAGAAAGAGGTTTACTGGACTTACTGTTCCACATGGCTGGGGAGGCCTCACAATCACGGCAGAAGGCAAAGAGGAGAAATTCACATCTTACGTGGATGGCAGCAGGCAAAGAGAGGGCTTGTGCAGAGAAATTCCCGTTTTTAAAACCATCAGATCTCAGGAGACCCCTTCACTGTCACAAGAACAACAGGGGAAAGATCCGCTCCCATGATTCGGTCATCTCCCACTGAGTCCCTCCTACAACATGTGGGAATTATGGGAGCTACAAGATGAGATTTGGGTGGCGACACAGAACCAAACCATATGGTACCACTAGCCCAGATACTGTGCTTGGTGCATATAATATGGCTATGGCCACTAGTGCCACCTTCCCTAATGTTGGTGCTATGGGAAACTATGGGGGAAGAGATTCATTTTTCCCTGGGGTCTGAAGTCATGGAAGTCTTCAAAGAAAAGAGGTCACTTAATGTTATCTTAAAAAGCTTTAGAGGAGAAATAAAATGAGCAAAACTGTGGAGCATGCAAAACTCATGTGATTAAACTTAGGGTTGATTGCGGGGCTAGTGGTGAAAGTTAAAAGAATCATTGGTGTGTGAAATGACATGTTTATAACACGTAACATATTAAGATAATACCCCATGAGCAACTAGATATTAAAACTTGTAAAATAATAGTAATAATTTGAGAAATTATTTCAGAAAGATAATTTCCACCGCAGGTGGACTTCTCCAAAAATAATTGTCTAGAATCAATCATTTCCCGAATGGTAAAACCATCAGTGCACCTACATCAGAGTCCCTAAAAGGAGCCTTCCAGGCTGGGCACAGTGGCTCACACCTGTAATCCCAGCACTCTGGGAGGCCGAGATGGGCGGATCACGAGGTCAGGAGATCAAGACCATCCTGGCTAACACACTGAAACCCCGTCTCTACTAAAAAGACAAAAAATTAGCCGGGCATGGTGGCAGGCGCCTGTAGTCCCAGCTACTTGGGAGACTGAGGCAGGAGTATGGTGTGAACCCGGGAGGCGGAGCTTGCAGTGAGCCGAGATCCGGCCACTGCACTCCAGCCTGGGCGACAGAGTGAGACTCCATCTCCAAAAAAAAAAAACAGGTGCCTCCCAAGAGAAAAATGCCAAGGGGTCGAAGTCAGGGGGGAACAATTATGTCCAGGTAAAACCCAAGAGTTATTTGTAGGATGTGCAGCTGAATGCGATATTTACATTTTGTTCCTTTGGTTTACAATTTTGGTCATAGTTAATTTCCATATAATTTGTGTTTTAGACCTGTTATCAGTAAGTTTTATATTTTAGATTCTTTACAACAGTAGAATTAAATATTAGAAACTCAAGAGAAAGTAATTTTACTGTGACTGCAGTAGATATGTAAACAGCAAAATATCTAAAATTGCCAAGAGCATGTGTGTGGTTTGGTTCCTAGAGAATTTCAGTTGGATTGGATTTCTGAGATTTGTGAATACTCTAAATTTTAATGGCAGCAATTTTGTTGCTTTTGTGCCTCTGGTGGAAGTAAGTTGCTTCATAATTTATTTGCTTTTTCTTTTCAGATTCCATTTTACATAGTTTAAGCCCTAGGTTCCGAGTAGAGAAAGAAAGAAGGAAAGAGAAGGAGAGGGAAGAAAGAATACTTAAGACTTCGGTGCTAAAGTTTTACAACTCACTGGTTTTGAATAATTTATTGTCTATAATATAAGGCCCTTGCCTGTTTGCTAAGCACTGGTTGCCAAACAGCAGATATGAATAACAAACTCCAAGTCATTTTTATCACAACTTTATTGCCCCTGTGTGGCACTTTTCTGGGCATTTTATTGCTTTTCCACTTTTGTCCGAGCTAATAAAAGGGTATGATACTTCTTTCCTATCTGAACAGTTCAGCAGCAACTGTGAGGATAATAAAAAAGATGATTTATCATGCATTTGGATAATTTCTTGAAGCAGGTTTAGAATTGTCTCATAATTCTCAAGCTAATGTGAAATAATATAATTCACAAAATCTTAACCCTGGAGTCGAATTGAGATAGAAGTCTAGCCCAAAAGTACCCTGTTAGATCCAGGTGGAGTGATGCCTGAATCATTCTAAAGAAAATCATTGTCTATCTTTTGCAAACTAAAATGAAAGGAAAATATTTTAGAAAGTTTTGCCAATATGTGAACAGATATTAGAAAGACCAGAAAATGTACTATCCAACATAGGCAATAATTTTTCTGGGACAACATGGTAAGTCACGGCAAATCCTAACAAAACAATACTTGGCATTCTAACTGATATGCATTTCCAAAAATGTTACTATAGGACTCCTTTCCCCCCTTGTGTCCTTATAGTTCCTTCTGCACATATCATTTTCCTACTCAAAATTTTTCAGTGGCATCTTATTGTAATTGGAATTTATATCTAATGTTCAACCATGTCTATAAAACCTATGTGATCCATTTTGTTTGTACTTTCCTTACCTTGACTGTTGTCACTAACACTGTTCTAGCTATCGTGGCCTTTTTCTCTTCCTTGAATTAGCCAAGCTGATATTCGCCACAGTTCTTTCATTGTTTCTGTGTGAATTGCAGTTCTTCCATGACTTTACAGGGCCCCTTTCTTTTTCTTATTCACGCCCCTCTCAAATATGACGCCTCTCTGACCACCCAGAAGCCTTCCTGCCCCTCAGTTCTCAGGCTACTTTTATCCCATTGCTTTGTTTACTTTCCTCGGCCACACTTAACACTAAATGAACTTTTCACATTCATTTACCTGTTTGGATTAAAATATCCACTAAATTAGCACCGTTGTCTACACGGTCTGCTGCTGAATCACAGGCACCCCTAAACTGACCCACCACGTCATGTTTACTTGCCAAAGAATGGCTGCATAAATGAGTGGATGGCTGGACATTATACTGGTCTGCTCCGCAGGGTCTATGAAAACCTCTATACAAACTTGAACTACAATGAGGTTATGGGAAAATGAAGATCATATTCAAATGTTGCAATTTAATTTGTAAGCTCTAAAATACTAGAGTCAAAAACGAGGAATTTTAAGATGAGTGTATTCTACGAGCTAGTATTTTCTTTCATTCACTCGTTTACTTACACCTACTTACAACGATATTCATTAAAAGTATACTAAAATGTTATATGATGGTGGGACAAGAAGCATAGCTTTGAATTCTTTCATACTCTGTGGAGTGTATTTCATATTCTGTGAAGTGTATTCCCTAAAACGGTAGCAGATAATAAAATATTTGCATAGATAAATGTAAAATCAAGACTTTATGTGACAAAAAGAGCTACATGAAACTATGAGATTATATAACATGGGGAATTGATCTGTACCATAATATAAATTAATATATTAATCTATTAAATTATATTAGTAGATTACTAAAGACTTATTTTTGTTTTTATTAACTATTGAACAGATACACACTGATATTTGTAACATATAGAGTATGTGAGGTATGATAGTGATAAATATGTATATGCTCACTATTTAGGAAGTGTTCTATTGTGCTTCCCTAAAACCAATAAATTTTCTTTTCCCTTGAAGGGACCCCTATCATGAATTTGATGTTTACAATTTTATTGCCTTAATTTATAATTTTGCAACATATATTTGTAACCTGAATGTTTCCGTTGTTTAGTTCATTAAGTTTATTAATCACATCTAAATAGAAACTATTCTAAGACTTCTATGAGATTTGCTTTTCTTCCTTAATATTATGTTCCTAAGAATCATCTATATTGCTTCTTATAACTGTACTTCATTCATTATGTGCTGATTGTTATTTCATTGTAGAAATTTGCCACCCATTAATTTATCCATTCTACTCTTAATGAGCATTTGGGTTATTTCCAGTTTGGAACCATTATTCATAGTAGCAACTACAAACGTTCCTGTAGGTGACGTGCAAACATTTCCTTACAGTATATAACAAGATAGGGCTTACAGAGTGACAGTATATGCCCATCTTCATATTTGGAAAAATTCCAAAAATCCAAAATAGTTTTCTTAGAAGTTTGTTATTTTTATTCCTATCAATAGTGCACAGTTTTATACGTTGTTTTTTTTACGTGTTTGGAATGCTTCATGGTGACAGATTTTAAAAATCAAGAATCAAAAGAAGTTCTTTGTTAGAAACACCATTTGGCTTTAATCTGTATTTTCTTGAGAACTGCTCTTCTCAAGTCCGTGTCACTACAGCCTCTGTCATTTTGCAGTTGCTATCTTATTTAATGTAGCAGCATTTGACATAGCTGATTTTTACCCTTTTGGAGACACTTCCTTTGCAAGACACCATATCACCTGGCTTTCCCTCCTACCTTTCTGGTTATTCATGTTGACACGTCTTTGCTATTTTACTTCTCATGTGTCAGCCTTTAAATTCCGTGTAACTCTGATCTCAACTACTGACCTCTTTCCTTTTCTTTCCACACTTACTCCCTAGGTATTCCATTTAATCTCAGTTCTTTAAATATCATCTACAACCTGAGCATTCCTACATTTATATCTCAAGTCCACATGTCCTCCTGAACTTCAGGACCATATATCCAATAATCATCTACAATAGTTGATATGTCTACATGGATATCTAACAGCATCTTCAACTTAACAGATTTGAGCTCCTGATATTCTCATTCCTTTCCAGAAACTGTTCTACTATCTACTGTCCATGTCTTAATAATGGCAATTCAATTCTTTCTATTTCTGATGCTAAGAACTTTGTAGCCACCTTTGATGCCCTCTTTCCCTTCAAAAGCCTTACTTACTAAATCAGCAACTCCTGTCAGCTCTATCTTAAAAATAGATTCAGAATTCTAACACCCCTCACCAACCCAACAGGCACCACTCTGATCCCAGCTCCATGTTCCTCTCTTCATTTTTTAAAATAAGCTCCTGACTTCTGCTCTTGCCTCTCAAGAGTGTTCACAACACCTAAGTCACAGTAATTGTGTTAAAAGTTAAGTCTTTGCATGTCACTCCTCTGCTAAAAATCTTCTAGTGTCTTCCTGTCTCAGAGTAAAAGGTAAATTATCCACCACAGCCCACTAGAATATGCGCGTTCTGCACCTCACTGTCTATCCGATCTGATTTTACTTTTCCTTCTATTCAGCCATAGTAGCTTCCTTTTTGTTGATAGAAAAATCAGACACATTCTCTCTTCAGGGTCTTTGTACATGAACTTTCCTCCATCTAAGATGCTCTTCATCAATACCCACAAGACAGCTCTCTTGTTTCCCTCGGGTCTTTACTCAAAAATCACTTTCTCGTGGCTCACGCCTGTAATCCCAGCACTTTGGGAGGCCGAGGAGGGGGGATCACGAGGTCAGGAAATTGAGACCATCCTGGTTAACACGGTGAAACCCCGTCTCTACTAAAAATACAAAACAAATTAGCCGGGCGCGGTGGCGGGCGCCTGTAGTCCCAGCTACTCGGGAGGCTGAGGCAGGAGAATGGCGGGAACCCGGGAGGCGGAGCTTGTAGTGAGCGGAGATCGCGCCACCGCGCTCCAGCCTGGGCGACAGAGCGAGACTCCGTCTCAAAACAAAAACAAAAACAAAAACAAAAAACAAAAAGCACTTTCTCAGTGAATCATTGCCCCAATCTCCATTGGCATTTTTCATTGCTCCTCTTTGATTCTGGTGATAAATGCTATCAGGAAAAATAAAACAGAATTAAAGAGGAAGGATTGAAAATGCCAGTGGAAACTGTTACATCCATAGGCACGCTGTCTATTCGCCCACGTCCATTTCACTCTACAGTCAGTTTGGCTTCTGTTCACACCACTCACGTAAAGGTTTCTGGTTAAGGTCACCAACGAGCTACATACAGACAATCCCCATTCTAGAGTTTCAGATCTTATTGTATTGATGGTTTTAGAATATTTCACACAGTTTACACTTCTAACACTTTCCTTGGCTTCCGTGACACTACATTCTCCATGCTTCCAATCAACAATTCTAGCCTACTTTTCTTAGTTTCTTTTGCCATTTTATTTAGCTGATGTATCAATTTTCAGGTTTCTCAAGCCTCTTTCATGATTTTCTTTGTATAAACCCTCTACATGTTATATATCACACATTTCGATTGTGTGAAATTCCATCTATATGATAAAAGGTACACTTACATCTGTAGGCAATCAACTCCTCAGGAATGGCAAGGGTAAAATGCCCTTAGGCTCTCCTGGTTTTTACCGTACCACATTTATTTCATCTTTCCATGGTAGTTGCCATTATTCTGCAATATCACAGGTGATTGAAAGATGTGTTAACTTGGTTGGAGGCACCAAATTTCCCAGGGAAAAACATTAAGCTATATTATTTTCTCGGTTGTACCTTTTAGTCTTATAGAGAGGAACAAGAAATTCTGTATGTTGAGTCAAAGTTATTATGACAAATGCCAACGGGAATAGGAATGTACATCTGAAAAGCAGTCTCTGAGTTTTGACACTGATAGACTATTTGAGACAGGATATTGTATGTGCCCATTCTGTATCATGGATGTTGTTTTACAAGAGCATACACTTATTCAGAGGTGTTCTTCCATTTTTTCACTAACTCAATACTAAGTGATGGATGACTACAAACAATATATTTTTCCATTTCCTTAATATTCTAAGAGGTATTACATTATTTATTTTACCACCAGATAGATTCAACTTATATTCTATTTACTTCCATCCCATAGAGAAATATATCATGTATTTTTATTAAGCTGTTTATTTTACCATGACATAATGTATGTTGCAAAACTAATGTCTTCAGAAGTTTGGAAAATTAAAAAGAGGAAAGAGGATTCCAGAAATCTCTAAAGAAGCTTGTAAATAATTGCCTTTCTCTTAGACAATTATCAACGGGGCTTCCTTTTCATTTTTTTTTTTTCCTGACATGGAACCACAGAAAAAGCCAGAAAAATAGAAAAAAATAAAATTAGTATGTATATTATTGTGCATGAAATCAATATGACATTCTTACTAAAGTTTAGTTTTCCCAAATAGGTACATTAGAAATCTAGACACTTTCCTTCATTCTTGCCTTATATATGCTATTTCATCTATCTTGATTGAAGCAGAGCATAATCTAAACAAAAGTTCAAGTATTTATCTGCTTCAAGAAGAAATAGGAAACTTGTAATTTCCTGAGTAGATAATGGGGTTTATGTGAACTATAAACTGATACTGTGGTATTATGTCAGTTGTCAGCATAGTTAGCTTAGTCACTTTTGGAAACCTAACTCTAATGGAAGGTGGGCCAGTGGAAAGTGGCCAATATAGAAATGTTGCTTTATCACGATCATGGCAGAGCCTAGGCTCTGTTAGTCCACAGTGTATTGTTAGGTTTTCCACAATATCAGCCACAGGAACATGGATGGATGGGGCATAGGAAAAGAGGACCAGGCAAGGAAACACATAAAGAAATTAGCCTTTTTCAGTGCAGTCATTCATCTAGGGCTCAATGGTCCACAGGGGTCTTGGTCTTCTGCATTTAAGCCAATAGGTGTGGTACTATAAACAGATTTTGCTGCCTAACAAATGGAAACAGAATACTCTTCATTTGTCCTCATGCTTCATCTGTCCTCAAGACAGACAGGTATTAGAAATATCTCCAGTGATCTTGGCCTGCCTCCTCCAAAAGATACATAAAATAGGAAACAAACCATAAGCCAAACCTGGATTTGGTGGTGGTGAGAAACCAGAAAGCTGGAGAATAAAGTTTGCCTGACAGCAAATGCTCCTTACAATGTTCCAATTCAAAACTGAACCTTGGGCCAGTGGAGCAAGGTTTGGGAACTAAACCTGAGAGTTTACATCATGCTACAGCTTGAAGGATAAAGAGCTGCCATTTTCTTCCTTCAAACATGCTGACTTGAAATCCCCCAACCTCGAGCAAGAGTGGACATGAAACTTTTCTGGAAACAACATGCCCCATATAGCAACTCAAGAGCACACAGATGGAGAATAAGCAGATATGAGTTCACAAGTATCACCAAAAACATGGCAAGTCACAAGACTGAACTTCAGCACAAACAGTGAACAGCTGAGTAGGCCCACAAAGAAATTTTGGGGATCAAAGTGTTAGACACTGGAGAATTGCAATGTAGAATAACTATGCATAACACGATGAAATAAAAATAATAAATATGAGGTAGCATTTAGAGATTACCAAGTAAGAACAGACCAGGCAGATATCTATCTATCTATCTATCTATCTATCTATCTATCTATCTATCTATCTATCTATACATAGATATATATACACATAGATATATGTATATATATGTACAAATATATTTTGTATATTTTGATATGTGTGTGTGTGTATATATATCCATAGATAGACACACACACACACACATATACACATAAATATATGTGTATATATATAGACACACACACACACATATATATGAAATAGAACTTCCAGGCCGGGTGTGATAGCACTTTGGGAGGCCAAGGCAGGTGGATGCCTGAGCTCAGGAGTTGGAGATCAGCCTGGGCAACAAGGTGAAACTCTGTCTCTATTGAAAATACAAAAAATTAGCTGAGTGTGGTGGCGTGTGCCTGCAATCCCAGCTACTTGGAAGGCTGAGGGAGGAGAATTGCTTGAACCTGGGAGGCGGAGGTTGCAGTGAACTGAGATCGTGCCACTGCACTCTAGCCTGGGTGACAGAGCAGGTCTCCATCTTAAAAATGAACAACAACAACAAAAAAAATAGAACTTCCAAAAATGAAAAGTATAATTGTTTAAGAATTTTTAAAAAGCCTCAGTGGGAAGATTAAACAGAAGATGAAACTGAAGAGGGAATTATTGAACGTAAAGTTGTATCTGAAGAAATTAAGCAGAATGCAGTATGGGGGCAGAGTGAGAAAAAAGTGGAAATCATGTCATAATTACTTAAAATGTCTAATATCCATCTTACTGGAGTTTCAGAAGAAAGAGGCAATATTTAAACAGAAAATGATGGTTCAAAACCACTGAAATTTCTCTTTATATTGTTTAAATTAATTTCATTTTGGAATCGAAAATATGAACCCACCGAGTTAAACACAAAAAGACAATGGAAAAATTATTCATCAATTTAAGGATGGCTGTATTTTTCTCAAAAAATCACTTGCCCACAGTATAAAGATTAATATGTAGTTTTTAAAAATAAATGGCGGTTAGCAAGGAAGATCACTGTGAATGTTTTAAGTAATATTTCTATATTATTTTTAATAGCAATAATTCTGGAGGAATTACTATCTAGCCTTTCATTTCTGGTACTCTAAAGAAAAGGCATCTATCACAGTAAAATTGTTGAAATGATTTTTTTTTGTTCATTAGAGAGCACTATTCTTACTCATTAAAAATGTTCTCTATTTTTATGATCTCTGTTTGTGGTATTATACTTTTTTATTCCACATAAACAGACATTTGGTTCAATATTATTTACCAAAGTGTTTGATGCTTGTCAGCAGAAATGGGATTTATAAGCAAACATGAAACTCCCCTACATTGTAAGACACCTTAAAGATACTCTCCATTCAAAGTAACTCACATTTGGTTCATTCTTTGTTTCCAACAAAGTAAATCAGAATGGTATAAACTCAGATTATTTCAGTCATGCACTTTTCTAAAATAAAGATATTTTAGATCCTAAATAATTTAAGTCCTGCTGATGACTTTGATAATTATGCAAAGTTTTCAACAGTCTTTTAACCTTTTTTGTAAGGTGACAATTGTTGCTGATATGACCAATGTAACATTTACTAAAATGAGGCATTATCAAAATTACACACAATTCTGTAGATACAACTGGGTTAATTACAGTGAAAATAAGCCAGATTATAAGAAGAAACATAGAGCAAATATATTTTTTTAAGAAAAAAATATGTACTTAAGCTTTAATTCTTTATTATAGGCACTCAAAAGTATCTACCAAACTATTAAATCATTGAAAATTAGTAATTAATACCACTTAAAATATATTACTTAGAGCAAATTATGATTAGCGTTTTTTTAGATATCTCAAAGATAACTGAATCATGGTAGCTCTGACCTGCCATCTAAATGAACAAAACAACCAACAATAACTAAATGCATATTATTTACTATGTACCAGGAAATTTTATAAACATATTAAATATATGAATTCTTTTGTCTTTTACAAACCCATGAAGAAAATATTACCATTATATGCACTTTAAAAAAAGAAAATTGTGATGTAGTGAAGTGAAACATTTGGTTCCATCAGTAATTTTATTTGTGTTTCTAACAAATCTAAAAGGCCACTTACCACTGTTCCATAGTTTTGACTCACATGCTTACCCATTTTTATAACTCCAAGAAAGATACTTATGTGTTCTGATTATGAATTTCCTCATCATACCTCTCTCACTTTTTATATTTTTTCATAAAGGAGATTATTGCATGAGCTGATTCTGATACAGACTTCATTCAGTGCCTTCCTCCTAAAAAGTAACTGCTCCATTAGTGTCTGTGATGTTGATGATAATGAGGATGGTGATGGCAAAAATTTGGATAACATAGCATTTTTTAAGCCCTAAGTAAGGTTATACACACACACACACACACACACACACACACACACACACACACACACACACACACTTTTTTTTTTCGAGGCCTGGTCTCACTCTGTCACTCAGGCCAGAGTGCAGTGGTGTGATCCTTGCAACTTTGACCTCCTGGGCTAAAGCAATTCTCCTGACTCAGCCTCCCAAGTAGCTGGGACTACAAGCATGCATCACCATGGCCAGCTAATTTTTTAGTTTTTGGAGAAATAGGATCTTGCTGTTGCCCAGGTTGGTTTCAAACTCCTGGTTTCAAGCAATCCTCACACCTTGGCTTCCCAAAGCACTGCGATTACAGGCGTGAGCCACCATGCCTGGCCATAGTTCTAATGAATTTTTAAGCTTCAGGTAGACTCTCTACAAATGAATTCCTGGAATTCTATTAGCAGTAAGTCACCTTTTTATTCCCTTGAGTACAGAATATGTGCTAATGTGTGCAGGATGGATGAGTAAAGGATACATAAACAGCTGCTGTACTGCAGGTAAAATAAAATTACTTTAGACACGGTAGCCAAAAGAAGCCCCAGAAGGCTACAAGGCAACACACATTGTCAGCTTTCATAAGAACCCAAATTTAATGGATGCGAAGAAGCTGGGGCCAAACAGTAGCACGAAGAACAACACGGCCCATAACCACTACAGAACTCCATGGTTCACTGTAGGTGAATCTTGGAGAGGAAGAGAAGGGTGACTGTCAGTATGAGTTTATAGACAAAGTAAAATCAGTTGTCCTTTGTATGCAACTGGACACAACTGTCTGTCATCTTTGTGGGCCTTTTAAATTCTCCCTGCACATACTGATAGCAACATTATCTATCGGATGCTATCTGAAAATGAAGGACAATGGTATGTATATCAGTCCTTCTATGTTTATGCCATCATTTAGGACTTTTTAAAAAAAATTATTAAACTCACCAATATTCTTCAAGTGCCCAAAAGAGAAGGGAACTCACTGTAGCCTATACAACACTGGAAAGATAAGACTATTCTTGATTATATAACAGAGTGTAATGAGAGACAAGAGACTTAACTGTTTAAGGAAGAATATAAATTATATTTGCAACTCTAATAAGATGGTGGTCACATTCATACCATAATAAAAGATGACATCTCACTTTGCCCAAAGGTTTTGTTGTGCTTGTGAACAGTTGTTGAAATCAACTTATTTCTATGCAAATGTACAATTGCATTCTGACAGGGACTGCTTCTCCTTGAACTGGGAAATAACATCCTTGCTAAATTTAAGGCCCCACAAGGAAAAGAGACTAAAATGCAAATGATTATGACTGAGGAGAGGTGATCGAATCTGCTTTAATTCTCAGAGCATCAAAGGAAAAGATATGCCCAGCTATAGAAGAATCCCTAAATCATGCTGATAGTTAAGTCACCAGTGGTAATACACATACATCCGATGTTATCTATTTGTTCTGTGACAAATTTTATAAGAGAGAAGACAAAATTAAATGATGTGGATAATGTGACAATAATGCCTATTCATTTTTTATGAGATTTTTCCTTCAGTGGGAAATGTCTTCATTTATATGACAGAGAAGATCCCTGTTTTCCTCTGACTAGAGGGTCTGGCCAATTCTCTGCTCAAGTGCTTTTAACTTCTGATTAATTGGCAATTGGACAAAATTATACTTTCAATTGTACTCTAGGCTCTCTATATCAATTTAAGATGAACTGTCTTCAAAACAAATAGAACATTAGTTGAAAGCAACACACAAAAAAATGCTTTATGTTATATAAAAGCTCTTTTTCTCTGTAAATGTAACAGCCGTATTAACAATAAAAAGGAAACACAAGGACTGTAACAATTTGTCTTGCAATGGTCTATTCAAAATTCCACTGAAAGCCAGATAAAGAAGATGTCTGTGGTTTCAGGCCCTGGGAGGCACCGGCATGTTTCATGATGACACTTGCCGGCAGTTCATCGTTTCTGCTGAGGAAGTGGTGGCCTCCCAGCAAGCCAAAGGAATTTGTTGCCTTTCTGGCTTTTCAGTTCTCTACCCTCTGGTCATGCATCTCTCTTTTACCAAAATTGATATAGTAACAAATCTTCATATTTTATAAAAGCCTCAGACTAACAAAGCTAGAAATAAATATCCTAAGATTGTCTTGATTACTAAGGATTGCTTAAAATATATTGAATACACTTGAATGGAAATACGCATTAAAGCATTTCTTAAATTAGGAAGTAGTTATGTATTAACAATTCATTCATGCATTCAGACATAATTCTGAAGTTGTATTTTGTTTATTTTATAAAAATTGTAGGGGCAAATGATGATCTTCTGATTTTAGGTATGTGTGTAACCATGGGCAAATACATTTCCATATTTTAATTATTCATTTGTAAGATGAATATATTTAAATCACCACAATGTCTCTCTCTAGTTCTACAAAAACCAGCTCTGTACTATTGTTCTTTTCCTTTTTTTAATAAAAGCCAAATACTTAACCCAAAGTGATGAGTTAAAAACGATAAGCCTAATGATTCTATTCATCATAGTAAGATACTTGAACAATTTAAAAATTAATGCTAAACTTGCAAGAAATATTTTGGAAAAAATATGGAAAGATAAAACTGTTCAAGCAGAGATTGCATTAATAGAGATATATCCCATGTGCTTAAATGAGATTAAATATTACCAAGATGCCAATACATGTAATGTTTTTCTAATCAGATTAGAAATGAGACGTTTTGTGTGTTTTGTTTTCATTAAACCTTTATGACATTATCATAAACTTATCTAGAATAACTCTAAACTATTCAAAAATACTCTTAAAATAAAAAATGAGAAAAGACTTTACTTACTTGATATTATTTGCTCAGAAATAGACAAGAAATACAATGGTTTAGAACAGAAATCTAGAAACTGAGGAAGAATTTGGTATATGATATGAAACATATAAAATCACTGGGGAAAAGAACGAATGCTTTATAGATGGCATTGTAATAGTTGGCTAACCAATACCTTAATTAAGTAACTCCAAATAAAATATATTTTCTTAACTATTAGATAATTCTGTCAATTTTACTTTGCAATATTTTTATAAATCTAAGCAATCACTTTTAATAGTTCATTGAATCTTGAATGCTCTAGCCTTTAACCATAGATCTTTCTCTAGGTATTTATTTTTTTTATAGCTAAAGCTTCAATTTCAGAAAAACCTATACCAATGACTGCTACATATAAAAAAGAAAAATATGTTTATAATTTAAATTTAAATGTATGATTTATTCTCTGTTTAAACACACTAGCCATATAGAGTTCTATCTTTTTAATTTGTTTATTTAATACTGTTTTGATTTTTCTTAGAACATTTTATTATTCTATAGTTAAGAATATGTCTTTAAAAAATCATGAGTTAATTCCTCAATATTTTCATATTTTCACAAAAAATATATTCACTGAGATGACATAAATATTTTTCAGATACTTTAATTACCATGTTGTTTTGTTCAATGATATATTTTAGATTATTTTTCTTTTTTTTGCACAAGATGTTTGGTTTGAATTAAGTCTGTAAACTAAAAACTATCTGAGGCAGGCCTCAGTCAATTTAGAAGTTTCATTTGCCAAGGTTAAGGACGTTCCTGGAATTAAAAAACACAGATTCACAGAAACAGTCTGTCATTTGTGCCTTTCTCCACAGATGATTTTGAAAGGTTCAATATTTAATGCAAAAAAGCAGGCTAGAGAGGAAAGTTGGGGGCGAGTATGGTAACACACAAGTTGCAAGAGAAAATGAACAGGTGAAGGAATAGTCATTTATGCATTCCTCTCCTGCTCAGTAAATCTACACTTTACATAAGATAACAGTGAACACAGAATGGAGATATTTAATCTTTTATCTGTAACTATCTGCTTCAGGAACAAAAGCAAAGGCAGATTCTTTCATGACTCAGCTTTCAGCTTCATTTTTTTCTTTCAGTAAAGTGAATTAGGATCCTGAGTTTTTATTTTCTTTTCGCAATATTACTTGTTTACTGGATTCAAGTAGCCATGGCTGATATTTGAGTTTTGTCATAAAAGCGACCTCCTTGGTTATACAAATAAATGATGACATTTCTAGAAAAGCTTCTTAAAAATGGGTAAAATCCAATCCCCCAAGCATGCAAACTAAGTCCTGCTCAGTTTGCAGTTCTATCTGGATAAGTTTTCCAGGATACATCATCAATTCACTTACTAGGTTCCAGCTGGATTTGGAGTCCTAGTTTTGATAACCAATGACCTGAAAGGTTTTTCACTTTCAGTCTTGGAAGATTTCCCTCAAATATTTGCAACTGAGATTTTGGCATGTCTGCAAATCTGACATTCCATGGACTCTAATCCTTTCCTTTTATCTTAACCCAGAAGCTGGAGTTTTGCTACATGTTACACTTAAAATAAAAGAAAAAGTATCACCCTGATGTTCCTGCTTGCAGCAAATGCATTTTCACATAGCTCTTGGTGGTTCACTACATTCCTATAAGGATACCTGGTTCTTCATTTTGGGGCTGCCTTCTATTGCTTTTCCTTGATTTGGTGGCATGTACCTTTGGAGAACAGGTGACTTTCATCATTTTGGTCAGAAAAGGAGAATGAGGATTTCAGAGTAAGTCTTAATCAGGAATTTATTTCATCAGTTGTAACCAACTCCAATGGGTTGAGTCATTAATCCATCGAATATGTGCTGTAGCCAGGTCCCAAGTATCAAGTTCTAAGTGTTGTAATAGTTTTTCCTTCGCGAATAACAATACCTCCAATTCTGCTCAGGCTCTGCCAGTCTCTAGTGGATAATCCAGATTTAGGGTGTGGTGATTCCCAGAATGGCCTGCTCTTATATTTACAGTGACCATCACTGGAAAGTCTTAAACATGACAACAAAAGTGCAAATGCAAGTAAATATCTATTACTTCAATTATAATTAGCACTTTTAAAATCCAAAGCCATTTTACTTCAAATTCTGCTGGTAAGATGCAATGATCATGATTAAAGATTAATACTGGATAAAGATAGTGTATCTGAATCTTCAGAAGTACATCTATGTGAGCAACAGAGACAAACACTGGAAAGAGCTAAGCCTTTTCTAAGGGCAAAGAAACCCTGGCAGTAAGATTTGGGGTACTTACAGTCCCAATAGCAAGACTATCTCTTGTATAGAGACACACATAGGGTATAATCCACTTTGACTATGGCCTGTCCTGTTGGTCATGTCATTCCCATTGTTAACTAGGGAATCTGTTTAATGAGATGCCATTTATCACTTGATCCATTTAACGTCCCTCGTTCTAAATCTGTTTCACCAAGGGATTTCTATAACCTTCTGGTACAGAGAAAATGTACTGCTCATGCTGACTGAATGATTTCGATCTTTGTGACGATTGCATTTGTCATTATGAATTAGTGAAATGACTTTAGGTTGTTCAACAAATTAACTATTGTAAATCATCGCACTACTCTATGCCTTATTTTCTACTCCTTTAAAAAGGTAACTATTAATGGTATCTTCTTCCTACAAATGTGGTAAAGGTTAAATGAAACCATTTGCTGTCACAAGGTTTTCAAAATTTTATACTCCAAGACAGAAATAAGCTTTGTTAGTGACGACTTCTATAAATGTGTATTGCTCAATCACTCTAAGCGTTGGATTCTTGTCTGCAATATTCAGGTCTGATCCATCATGTCTATCAATATTGAATAAAAATATTTCAAAGCTTTGCAATTACCATAACAAGAGAAACAAGACTGAATGTATATGTTTTATTCCACATAACACAGACATAACTCTCTCCAATAATGTTAGTTTACTTCTTTTCCAGTATTACATTTTTTTCTTGTTTTACTGCGTTTGTGAAGCTCTCAGAGACAATGAATAGAAGAAATGAGAATATGCATTCCTGTATTATTCCCACTCTTAGCAGGTGGTTTTCCATATTTCATTTCAAATGTGATATCTGCTGATGATTTTTTGTTGATACTATCTACTGTGTTAATAAAGCTATCATTTATTCCCAATTGAACCATGGACACATTTTTGTTCTTTACAGATTTGGGACAGATTATATGTACACTTTTGTTCTTTACAGATTTGGGACAGATTTAGGAAACTGCCTTTTTACCTAAATAAACCTACATTATCCACTAATAGAAGGTAAAGAACATTTTTTTTTTACAGCCTTCCTCTATAAGGCATGGAATTAAACTTCTCAATTCACCAAAAAGTCTTATCCATACCATGGTTGCCTTATAATTACTTTTGCCAAATAACAAGTGAGCACAGGATACACTTTCAAGATAGTTCCTTTAGGACATCATGCAATGTTTCACACATCACTACTTTTCTGAAAATCTTAGACTTTTCAATAAAATGTCGAGATATTTTGTGTTTATTAAAAACAAGGGATCAAAAACAGTTGTGCCCATTATATCTTCTGAAGATCTTCCCTACCAATAAGGACCCATATCTTCTATAGAGATGATGGTATTGGTATACAGAAAGAACTGAACTGCCGGGCTATTGGCATACTCAGAGAGTAAGTTTCCCCAAAATAATCAGTTCTGAGGGTCAGACCTGTACATAGGCATCTAAGAAGAATGATCTCTTGCTTGCAGGTAGTAGTATTAGTTACTACTTTTATAAACACATTGTAAGTGACTTTTTAAAAAGGATATAAAAACTGGTGTTATATGTACAGTAAGAGAAATCAAAATGAAAAATCCACCAATTGATAATGTTTTAACCCTTACTCTTTCCTCCTAACTGACAGCAGTCCGTGACGTTAAATTGTTACTATATTTTCAACAAGAGATAATTTGATCTAAATTTATTTAGAATGTACAGATTTTATTTTTTGCTTTACTTTGAAAACATCTAAGAACATTTGTAGTCATTGTTAATGATTTGGTTAATTATACTTTTATTACCAGTATAACTGGTGATTAGAGGGGTCTCAGCTCCTTATAGATATAAAAGAAAAGGTTCTATTATTTCTCAGGCACTGGATTTAAATGTACAATGTTGAAATTCGCTTTGTTGTTGGGTAGTAAGTCTCTTAACAGCATGTAGTTTCAATTTTGTAATTATTCCATAGTTTTATGTTCCTTAGCTTGAATTCTAGAAATCTCATATCATAAACCTTACCATTTCCCCAGTGCAGGCTGGATTTGTGGCTCTAGGGGCTTAGAGCAGGAAGCTGGCCACGTTCTCACACTCCTCCTCCTCTAATACACGAGGGACATGATCCAGGGAACCAGAACTGAGAATGAGGGCTGGACAGAAGGAACACGCTTGTGGCCAACACACCCTTGCTCTGTTGGAGAGCTGGAGTGGCAATTATACTGAATCCCAGCTGGAGTTTCCAACTCACCTGGAGACAGGCTTAGGGAGCCAGGAAGGAACCTACTGTTTGTTACCAAAGGTGGTTGATTTAGAGACCCAGAGGTGGCAGCTGTGTGATTTGGCCTTTTGGTCTTTTTATTCCTTTTATCTAGGAATAAGAAGTTTGGCAGGTACTACTATATATTCCACTTATTTTGTCTTCAGCCTATCTTACAAGCTACTAAATTACTCTCTATATAATACGTCCCATGAATCCTTTCCATAGACACATGGTAGTTTATTTACTTACCATCTATATGTAATATTTTATTCCATCCTGGTTTGTTTTCCTGTTTTCTGTAGTAGAATTGCATTTTCTCAAATAACATAGAAAACTCATATTAGTGATATGAAGGCAAAAAGGAATAGGATTGCTGTAAACTATAACTTAATATTTATCAAGTTCCAAACACTGTTAATAGGCACACTGTGTCTGCCAGCTCAGTTCTGTCTTGCCACTAGGGGCATAGGGGTATCTCCATTGCAGACATGAAGCTTAATGATCAGAGAAGGTAGGTAATTTGTTCAATGTCATGCAGCTATGCTTTTGTGGAACCTGGATGAGATCCAAATCTCTCTGCATCATAGTCTCAACAAGCTGCTGCTTGAAATACTAGTTACTGGATAGGAATGTGTGTGTGTGTGTGTGTGTGTTTTGTTTTTGTTTTGCCTGGAATAACAAACAGTGATTAAGTAAGGGTAAAAACATCTCAGAATAATACAATGTTGCTCCAGGTACTTCAGAAAACATTTAATGTATAAAAGTTTTATTGTATCCCATGAAAAGTAAAATAGACAATTCTCTTCCTCACGTCTTCATACTGTTATTGTATAATTACATATATTTGGTTAGATTTATTTCTAGATATTTAGATTTTCTGATTACTCTTGTAAGTAGTGCTTTCTGAAAAAATATATAAATATATAAGACAAATGTATTTACTGTAAAAATAAATATGTATAGACATATATTATAACAGCTCTTGGTTTCTGGCATATCCATGATGTTTTTAATGAGAAATTTAAAATATCACTCTCTAATACCCTTTGCCATCTTCTAAGAATTTCTCCTGTAAAACATGTTTTGAATTTGAACTCTCCTAATTAGGTGCCAAAAGTTTATTCAAGGGATATTTACTTCTGAATATTATATTAAATATTATGATGATTACATGCATTTAAATTAAAGAACACTTTATTAACTTACATCTTTTAAGTGAAGACAATAATCAAATGTTTCTCCCATGATTATAATTAACACCATCAAATGCAATAGCAGTTGCCAACTATATGCCTGGAATTACCTTAGCTATCACTTACTATGATGCTCTTCACAATGAAATGTATAACCAGTATTAAATTTTTTGACACATTGTTTTCACTGTTCTATCAACATCATATGAAATCTCAACAAAATACATATTTGAATACGCTTAAATTCCAAGGACCAGTAAAACATTGGAAGAGCAATAAAATTTGATTTTATTATACTGGAAACGTAAAATAGGTCAATAAACATTTTTTGCTTACTTATTAAAAAATTACCAATTTATTGCTAGTTATTCTCAATTCCCTTTCAACATAGCCTTGCTAGGGAAAGGCAGTGAACTTAACTGCCTGTTATTAGCTCTGGAAACATGTAACTTAGTCACTGGGTTGCAGAATGATCCATGCTTTTCCCAGGGCATAAGCTATAACTTGGGAGTGAATTTGTCAGTTTTGGATGGTCTTTTAACTCTTTTAGAAGGCTAGAGATTATGAGTGCACAGTTGCAGAATTTATTAAATGACAATTACATGCTTGAAAAATCAAGCTCAATTATTAATTTGGAAAACGTTTTGAAGTATATATCTACAATTTAGTGAAAAGTATTTCAGCATCTTTCAAATTCTCATATATTTTCTATTATAGGCTAACATATCTATAGCTAAACTAAGTTATTAAACAACATGTAACATGAAATTGATTCTAGCACTTCATTTGGATGCAGTTATTTTGGAGGTAGAATAGATTACAATACCTGAAGTGTACTTTATATTGAGTTTGATTTATTTTTATACACATGGAAGACTCTTGGCAGAGTTAAATCTATTTTGTAACCTAATGGTTCTAAGGAAAATGAGAATAGCACTTGATTAATTGAATGTTCAAATGATGAAGGGTATTTATAATTTTATAACATCAAGAACACTTCAAATTGTTCATGGTGACCAGAGATCCTATCCTGTGGAATAATTTAAGCATCTAGGCAATAATATGTTGCCTCCACTTCACAATTATTCACAGAGAAAGCAAGGAATTTGACAGAATATGCAATCTTATGAATATGTGTCCAGGTCCTACTTTCACAAAGAATTTCTAGCTTCTAGAGATTTACAAAGCAGAAATCACTCAAAATTATTTTGTATAACTTGATATGCTTAGTTGTTCTCCCACCTCTTATTTATTATATAATTAAATCATGTATAGTTAAATCATTTCATAGTTCCAAGTGAAGTTTTTAAAAACAAAATGAAACACTTGTGCTTTTGACAAGTGATTGGAAAAGACTCCAATTGCAAAATATAATGGCATTTGTTGGTTTAACCCAAAGCTATAATGTGTCAGACTGGGTTTTGACATAGTTCAATTATACTTGTAAATGAGATATTATAAATGCAACTATTAATATTTGATATTCACATTGCAAACAGATGAAACTGGCTTTTGTAAATAAAATAAAAATATTTTTTGTGTGTGTTGGATTCACCCAGAAAACATGGAATCCAATGCATCTTTTCTCTTTTGGTCTCCTTCTCTACGTTTCCCACGTTTCAGACATCTTCACCATCCCATTATTTACTGTAGAGGCCTTATACAAGTAAATATACAACCACACTGGTGATTAGAATTTAATGACTACTGTTTTTACATATTCATATCCTCTTCACAATCTGCTGATTACGGACAAACATTATTCCCTTCCTTCTTTAAGGCTTGGTTAGCCTGCTATCATTTAATGTACTCTTAGAAGTCAAAATCGTCTGATTTCAAGATGATTTTCTGTGCTATAAGTTTTACCAATCTATTTTGACACTCAAAGACAAGTATATGATTCATCCTCAAAGTGTCTCAACTTAAAGGTCTACTTTGATTGGAAGAAGGGTCAGGGTATTAACCAAAAACAAAAACACCCAGCAATTTAAATGAATTCATTAGTATAACAATATGTTATTAAACATTTATTAAGACAGAATTGAATGTGATAAGAAGTAAAATAAAAAGCTAAGAACAAAACATTATTAGTGGAGAAATAGATCTTTCATCTCTCTCTCACTTTCCATGTATGTGTGGTGTGTGTGTGTTTGTGTGTGTGTGTGTGTGTGTGTGTGATGTAACTACTTGATCTGCTTGAATAGTCTATTAAAACATAATTTACATAAAATTATCATTGACATCGTCTCCCCAATATTTACAAGATATAAAACTTCAATAATTACGTATTTTTTGAACCATCATTGTTTAGAAGGAATCAAAGGAATTGTTGGAGGAGTAAATATACAGATTCTTTAGTCTATGAAAGAAGCTCCAAGTTTCACCTTTTCTTTCACAGTTGTTGTCACAAATAATTTGCCCTATCAGTTTTCCAAACAATATTAAACTGAAATTGCTTTTGATGAATGAGATAAGAAATCACCTTAATTTCCCTAGATTACACTGTTTTTTGTTTGTTTGTTTTCACTGCTAAATTAGACTGAAGCTTTTGAGCCACCTGAACTTCACATTTTCCTGACATAATATCTGATCAGGCACTATGTTATTCTTATACTTCTCAGAAGGATGTGACTTCATGCAAGAAATCTCTTGGCAAATCTTTTCTTTGAAAATAAAAATGAGTGTAGGTTTTCAAAACTATGTTTCCATTTTTTCCTGTTTATTAAAACCAAGGAAATTAGAAAGATGTTTTAAGGGGGAAGAAAATATTATCTTGCTGCCAAAGAAGTCATGATAAATGGCTTTCAAGTGATTAAATAACTTATCTTCTGAAACTTGAGGAAGGAAGTTATAAACGGATATGAATACATATCCTATATGTACTCATACCATATATAGTGGTGGAGGGAGTGTGAGTAAGATATTACTTCATAATATTAGTGTGTGGATTAAGGAGTAGACAAGCACATTTTTTGAAAATGAAGAAGGCAATGGAACTTGATGAGACTGTGCATAACATTGATATTTCAATGAATATTATTAACATAATCCGCTTAAAATTTCAAATAGTAAACTTATATCTAATTCTGATATATTAACATATTTATAAAGTTTTAAATATTATACTATAAAAAGTAAAATCGTAAAAATGTAATACTACATCTAAGGGTGTATGTGTATATATATGGATAAAATATATGCATTGTATACACACACACCCACATATAATGACCTCCCAATGTAGAAATAATGATGGAAAAATAAATTCCACAATATAAAAATTTAAAACACTATACAGTTTCAAACTTTTTAAACACTACAAAGGCACTTGATATATTGTACACAACATTCTACAAATGAATGTAGAAAAGTGTCTGGAAATTTATGACCCAAATTATTAAAAGTGATTACTCAGAGTGGAGGCATTACAAATAAGCTTTCTCTATTTTAAAAAATAATTTTAAAATAAAGTTACATTGACATAAATCTAATTATTAATGTATTTAATTAAATACATAAATGGTACTCATAAACCTGGATATGAAGCTGAACAGAGAAGCAATTTGTTACATATTTCTTGCCTTCAAGAATTTGATAAACAGAGGAGCAAACAGGGCTGATCTTTAAGCATTTCCCTAAGTGTACAGGTCTAGAAAACAATCTGAAAGTCCTTTTTGCTAAAGTTTTATTCATATTAACGAACATGTGATTAAAACATAATTATGCATTATTTGACAATGGGGACACATTCTGAGAAATGCGTTGTTCGGAAATTCTGTCATTGTGTGACGATCCTAGAGTGTATTCACACAAACCTAGATGAGATAGCCTACTACACATGTAGGCCATATGGCATAGCCTAGTGCTGCTAGGCTACAAGTCTGATAGCATGTTACTGTCCTGATACTGTGGGAAATTGTAGGCAATGGTGTTTGTGTATTTAAACACATTTAAACATAGAAAAGGTACAGAAAAATATGATATGACAATTTTATGGGACCACCATCATATATGCAGTTCATCAGTGACCAAAAAGTCATTATACAATGCATGACTATAAAAATTAAGGAGCATTACAGTTTCTCTCAGGTTTTGAGTCCGAATGTAGGTGTAAGGTTATTAATATGCACAGAAACGTTCATATGACATTGCTCATGCTCTCTGCAAGAAAAAAAAAAGCCATCAATAGTTTTTTTTTTATGAAGAGTGAGACTTGGTTAAAAATAAAAGCTCTTTTCGTAAGGAGAAAAAGTCAACCAACCTAGAAGTATTTTTTAATCAAATTTTTCTTTTCAAAACCAAAAGAGAAAATTGTTATTTCATCCTGCTAAGGATCATGTATAGAATATGATGAAATATTTTCCAGTTGTCTTTGAAAACATACACATATTTGAAAATGTATGTTTTAAACAAGAATAGATGCCGAATAGATTTTCATTTAGTTTTGTTCACTTAAAATGCTTTCAATTCAATAAATTATTTTATGTTATTTTCATTTTATGAATGAAACAGCCCATCATAATTTATTTAATCCACTCTCATCTGTTGGACTTTTGCCTCCCACTGATTCCTATTTAACATCACCATTATAATAAAAATCTTTGCACACAGTTTCACAGAAAAAATTCCAAAAAGTGGAATTATTGGCTAAAGGAGAACATAATACTGAGGGTTTTCATACTAGCAACTTTTAGCATTTTAAAAAAAGCAGAAATGAGAACATATCATTGTGGACTGGAATAGATTGTTTATATTTAGATCAAAAACAAGATCCTCTCACCTTGTGTCTACTCAGAAAATTACAAGACTGAGAAGCTGAATAATGATCTGTGTTGTAAAGAACAAGGTGATCATTTGATGAATACAAGCAAAGAAGCAATTCTAGTCATGGAAGTAAATTGTAGAGCCAGATCACAACAGAACAAATTTAATGGAAAAACAAGAAAGAAACTATTATATGTGATGAAGGAGAACACAGTTATGCAAAGTTATTTGTGACTGAATGAATGACAGAAAATGTTCAGAAAGATGAAAAATGATCAAAGTGAATACAGTTCAACGGAAAAATTAACCTGCAATTAAAAATTAATTTTTAAAATTCTAGATCTATAATTATTTATTATTATATCAAACTTTTAATTATTGCTAGGTTTTGGCCGTGTAGGACTGCTTTAGATACAGGTTGCGTTTTCATAATCTTACTGCAGTTATGGACTAAGATAAAAATGAATCATTGATGACCACGAAGTTTTCCATTTGCAAAATTTTGTATTTTTCTTGAAAATTTGAAGCCATTGTAAGTCCTGCCTATAAAAGAAAACTCTTCTTTTGGGAACTTTTAATTAGTTTTGAGTCCAAATACGTGCTCCTTGGAAAAGAAGGTTTGAATTATCTTCCTTTTAGTCACAAACCCTTTATCTAATACGTTGCTGTTGTCCAGGACTCATTAATTCTATTGTTCCCTTTGTTGTTCATGCTCATTTCTCTGCTCATTTGAAATCAGAACAGGTTAGAAAGGTTGAAAACTTTTTCTTGAAATGTGTGTCCTGAAAATGAACAGCGTATAAGATAAAGCTGAACACCTGAGCATTTGATGTATTACATCTCAGTAGTATCTGACAACCCTTACTCCTTGGTGATGCAATTTTTTTCTAATAACTTAGTCTCAGTCTATTAAAAGACGATTACAGATAATGCACACAGGCAAGTGGTGAAGGATGCCCAGAACAGCTTTTGTAGAGAGGTTATCAAAACACCATTCACCAAAAGGATTTTTGCATTGATTTTTTAAAAAATTATTTCAAAAACAGACAGATAGAATTTTAAAAGACTAAATATAACAGAAAAGATTTCCGCTCTGTTACTTTGTATAACCCATTTTTTAAAACCCATAAGGTAAAAGTTTAAATAGCTATTATTTCCCTTGTTCATTGCAACTAAATTCTTATTTTTTATTACTGCGTTTTTTTAAAAAAAAACTAATATATTTGAAAACACTGATATAATTTTATGGTTGTCCTGCTGATCTTTCACGTTGGATAATCTTATGAATAAGATACGATGCAATGTAAAGGTAAGGGGCATGATCCTAACAATTGCCATCACTGACTGTTTCGACTGTTTTGTCATGACATTCTAGGACAAAATAAAGAAGTCTCTTGGGAAACTGAGTATATTCAGTTGAAATTACTGTTGTATTCACTCATTTCCCTCAACTTAGCCCATTGGAGGACTTCAAATACAGTAACAATCACACCAAATGACAGTGATTGTGTATATCATAGGAGAGTTCCTGAAATCCATGTTGATATCTTATTTAATACAGGAACAGGAGTAGGCATGCTGAAAATCAAGAAAATTGGAGATAAGGACTTTACATTCATCAGTAAATGCAAACCCCAAGGTCTGCACCATTCTCCTCCAGGGGAATGGCAAACAGACTCTCTCTGAAATAGAACACAACTTCTATTTGCTGTGCAAGTTTATTGCAATTTTCTTTTCAACCCACATTTGGTGCCAGGGGATGGAGCCTCTGAGATGGCTATGGTCCACGTCTTGACAGAAAAATCTAAGGTCATGACTGGTATGAACAATGGCCATACAGGGCTGTTACCCGGGTGGTAGAGGTCATCCCTCATACCGTAATCCAGAACTGTGGGGCTATTAACATCCATCTGCTTATTATTATAATACCTCCCTTCAGGCCAAGCATACCTAGGAGAACCGTAAGACCCGGGGTGTAAGTGGCGAGACAAGTATTTTGGTGGAGATGAAGGAACTGGGCATATAGGAGCCATTGGCTGTGAAGCTGCTGACATCTAGGGCAGCAATGGAGACTGTAGTTCTGCTCTTATGGATTGATGACATCACTGCAGGCCATAAAAAGAAGGGCAATGACCAGGGCCAGGAAGGTGAGGCTCCTGGTGGTAGCAAAGAGTGAGTGGTGGGCAAGTTGACTTCTACACACAGAACCAGCAGAGCCTCCCCGTTTCCTGAGCCAGAGTACCAGGGACACTGTACACGTCTTTGCAAGGGATTAGACTGAGAGGCAGCACTCAGTCCCTTCCTGTCGCAGCTCAGTTTTCAACACTGACATGTAATACTTCTCTATTATAAAATTTCCATTTAATTTACTTTTGATGATTAAATCTAACTCATTTGGGGGGAAAAAAAGGAACTATAGGTGCTTGATTGCCACGCTTACTACAAAATTATGTAATATGGAATAATCACATTTAACATGCCCTGATCTATGCGACAGTAAGGTCTATTCATTATTACCTCATTTCCCTGTGCTCCCCAGATGGGACTATCTGAATCACCGGGAATTTTTTAAAAGGTGAATTTGTTTTTTCTAGAATGAGTTTAAAAATACCAGAGGCCTCTCTTCTTTATTGACTATAGATTGAACTGGGATTACATCTCTATTAGAAACAAACTTCTTGGAATAGTTAGAGTAT
The DNA here is from genome assembly GCF_043159975.1 of Macaca nemestrina. Classification (NCBI taxonomy): domain Eukaryota; kingdom Metazoa; phylum Chordata; class Mammalia; order Primates; family Cercopithecidae; genus Macaca; species Macaca nemestrina. Next base: position 138,354,838 of record NC_092132.1, on the reverse strand, counting down.
ATAATTTTTAAGGGCAATAAATAGAACATATGCTGTCATTGCAGGAGACCTTGGAAAGAATCAGACAGTGTGGTCCTCTGCCAGCCATGAAATCTCTCTAAACACCCATTTTTCTCCTTTTTAAAATGAAGAGGTCAGAGGAGGTCTTTAAGGAACACCTTCTGCACTTCTAACAAACAATAGAGACATCAAACAACCTTACTGCCTGTAAGGATAGTGTTCTAGCCCATTCATGCTGCTATAACAAAGTATCTGAGACTGGGTAATTTAAAAACAGCAAAAATGTATTGCTCATATTTCTGGAGGCTGGAAAGTTCAAGATCAAGATGGCAGTGGCTTTGGCGTCTGGTGAGGGTGCAGTCTCTGCTTCCAAGAAAGTGTCTTGAACTCTGTGTTTCAGATGGCAGAAGGGCAGAAGAGTGATGAAAAGCTGCTTTGATGTCTTTTATAAGGTCACTAATGTCATTCACATGGGCTCTGATCTTATGACTTAATTATCTCTTAAAGGCTTAACCTCTGAATATTATCATATTGCTGATTAAGTTTCAACATGAATTTTAGGGGAACAGATTCAGGCTTCTGCTGAAGTAGCAGACAGCAATAAGAAGAATAAATGGTAGAAAGTATAACAGTGTAATAGAAGTATATTTGACCATATCATCAACCAGCTCTATTTCTTTGGATTTAAATTTTGCAGAAGAGAAAATCTTTTTATTTTACTAGGTATTTCTGATGCATGTGTTATTCTTATTTCATGTGGTTTCTATATATCATAAAATTAAATGTTTTAAACCAAATCTGAAAGTTTAAAATGTAATAATTTAATCTTAGTATATAGTTTTAGATGATTTTGTGATATTTGATATGATTGGATATAATAATACATGATATTGATGCTACAATTTGACTTAATTTTTCCTTTTTGTAGTCCTGTCCTGATCATTTTTCTTTGATTGATTTTTTTTTCTGATTTTTTGCCCTCTGTTTTGATAATATCTCTATTTTCCCTCATGCTATAATGCTGGTTTCACAGAAGATGAGATTATATACTTTTTGAATATTTTCCTCCTCAGGTGTGAAGACATGAAGGCACTGATTCAACTTGGTGATTTTCATTTTTACCATTGAGGAGTGTAACTTTTTTTATTCTTATTCTTATTCTTCTCTTTTCAGTAGAGAGCCTGTTTGTTTCTGTTATTTTACTATCTGAAAGTTTTTAGGCTCTTCTTTTCTTGAAATTTCTAGAAATTCTTGAATTTCACTGTAATTTGTCTGTGTTAGCCCTTTTCTATCCATCTGTCTCAGCTCTCAGTATGCCCTCTCAACCTGGAAACCATTTCTTCCTCTCAGGTTTCTATCCACACTTTCTTTCTTATGTTCTTATTTAAAAAACATCATCATCAACAACAACAACAACAACAAAAACTTTGGTTCTGTATTTTATATAAGTCTCTTAGCTAAATATTTCAGTTCAGAAGTCCCCCTTTAGTAATTTGACCAAAGTATTCTCTTTAATTTTTTAAATTAATGAAGGTGAGTAGATCTGATGGTTTGAACTTATCTACATGTACTACTAACTCATTTTCTTCTGGTGCTAATTATTGTTGAGTTTGGTGCTCTTGTCAGAAAGCTAGAAGGATCTCAAACTGACACCCTAACATCACAATTAAAAGAGCTCAAGAAGCAAGAGCAACCCCATCCAAAAGCTGGCCGAAGACGGAAAATAACTAAGATCAGAGCAGAATTGAAGGAGATAGAGACACAAAGAAAACCTCCAAAACATCAATGAATCCAGGAGCTGTTTTTTTTTTTTTTAAAGATTAACAAAATAGACTGCTAGCTAGACTAACAAAGAGGAAAAGAGAGAAGAATCAAATAGACACAATAAAAAATGATAAAGGGGATATCACCACAGATCCCACAGAAATACAAACTACCATCAGAAAATACTAAGAACATTTCTACACAAATAAGCTAGAAAATATAGAAGATATGGATAAATTCCTGGACACATGCACATTCCCAAGACTAAACCAGGAAGAAGTTGAATCCCTGAATAGATCAATAACAAACAACATGTTCGGAAATTGGTGCAGTAATTAACAGCCTACCAAACAAAAAAGAAGAAAAGCCCAGGAAAAGAAGGATTCACAGCTGAATTCTACCACAGGTACAAACAGGAGCTGGTACCATTCCTTCCGAAACTATCCCAAACAATTGAAAAGGAGGGTATCCTCCCTCACTCATTTTATGAAGCAGCATCATCCTGATACCAAAACCTGGCAGAGACACAACAAAAAAGGACAACTTCAGGTCAATATCCCTGATGAACATCGATGTGAAAATCTTCAATAAAATACTGGCAAAACAAATCCAGCAGCACATCCAAAAATGTATCCACCATGATCAAGTCAGTGTCATCCCTGGAATGCAAGGCTGGTTCAACATACGCAAATCAATAAACTTAATCCATCACATAAACAGAACCAAAGACAAAAACCACATGATTTTCTCAATAGATGCAGAAAAGGTCTTTGATAAAATTCAAGATTTCTACATGTTAAAACTCTCAATAAACTACATATTGTTGGATCATATCTCAAAATAATAAGGGCTGTTTATGACAAACCCACAGCCAATATCACATTGAATGGGCAAAAGTTGGAAGCATTCCCTTTGAAAACCGGTATAAGAAAAGGGTGCCCTCTCTCACCACTCCTATTTAGCATTTCTTTTGATTAAATATTTAGTGAGCTGCTAGTCATACATGAGAAACTTCATGTTCTTGATCGAGAATGAAATTTTATTCTCAGAAGGGATGTAGAATGTGCTACTGAACCAAGTATAATAGTCCTTTAGCTTTTCTCCATGTAGAATTTCTTTATCCTTTTCCTTCAGGCAGTCTCCACCTAGAGTACCAGATATAAAACGCTGTGAACCTCTCTGGCTTTAGGGTCTAAAGACAGTGAAAACCCTAAGGACAGACATCATCAGTGCCAACTGCCTCATCCAAGCCAAAGCCAGGAAATAAGGACATGCCCAGGTACTCTCGGACCCCTTAAGAGATCACTGAAAGACCCTCTCCTGCTTTGTCCCTACTGACTCCATACTTGGCACACCTCCAGAATTGTTCCACTTCCACCCTAGATAGGTTATATATTTTGCATGATGTTTCACCCCACCAATTATAGTCTTCTTTCCTTTTACCTGGAATTCAAAATTTATGATCCATTCATAGGATTCTTTTGCTCTTTAGCATTGTAAATTTAGAAATATTCCATGAAAATATATTTGCTGTTATTTTAAAGACTTTATGAGTGGAAAGGAGGCAGTTCCAATTTCTGTCCTCTGGGACAGAACTGGGATATGGATTAACTTTCTCACTCAATTTTGATCCACTGCAGTATAGTTTCTTCTACATCTTTCCACATTGTCCCCAAATGGCTGCCTCATTCCTCATCAATGCTCATCCCCAGGCTCCACACCCTATGAGCCTTGGTGTGTTTGTTTGGGATGAAAATAAAGTTTACATTTGAAATAATGAGAGAGCAAAGGGGATTTCAGAAAGTAGCAAAATCTTGTAGTTTGTTGCATCAATAACAATTGTTTTGGATTTTTTTCTTAACTACATTTTATTTATAAGATTGGATAAGCATAAAACACTATGTATAACATATATGTTAATTAGTAAACATAATAATATAATATCTACCCATAAAACCAATATGTAGCCCAAGGAGTAAAAGTTTAACAATACTCTAGATTGGTATGCTTTTTTCCACTTCCAATACTGTTTATAAATTCCTTGTATCTATTTTTAAACTGATTCATTTATATATGTAACTCTAAACATCAAATTTTTAAGCTATGCTTATTTTTGAGCTTTAAAATGTATTATACTGTAATTTGTCTTCTGCGTCTGGCTTTTATCACATAATGCCATGTATCTAAGATTTATTCATGATACTGCATATAGCTCAAATTTGCTTATGTTCCATATTCTATTTCATAAATACACAACTGTTAATTCTCCAATATAAAGGTACTCAGTTATTATTGGGTATCTATCTTAATGCCCTGTACTAATTTGAACATTCTTATATACATTCCCTGGTGCATATAAGCAACAGATTCTCAAGGATGTATTATAAGGGAGGAATTATTAGATGTTAGAGTACATCAACTGTAACAGGCTAAATCAGTATAAGAGATAAGAGAAAACAAAAGTTCAAAGATTAAAGAAGTGTTTTTTTTCTTAAGGATTATTGAGAGCACAAATTTAGTAGGCAAATGGATCTCATTCACATGGTGATTCAAGAATCCAGCCTCCTTCTGTTGCATGGCTCTTCCAACTACTAATGTCTTACTATGATCTATGTACATTTTCACAAGGAGAAAGTCTGTGTAGAGATATGCTTTTGCTTCAAAAGCCACAACCAGATTAGGACACATCACTTGTAGTCACATTACCTTGCCTAGGTGTAAATACGTTGTCAAAATTAACCATTAAGCTCAAGGGAGGCTTGGAAAGGCAGTCAATCTGTGTGCTCATGAAAAAGAGGATGGATTTTGTGGTCAGTCATCAACGTGTGCCACCCTCTGCCCCTGGTCATCAAATGACTGTCTGCATTTTTCCCACCTTTAGGGTATACTCCCTTACTCTGTGAAGAAGCTGACGTCCAATACAGACTTTGTATTCAGCTCAAATTTACAATCTCTGAGTGGGGTTCAGTCTTTCACATCAGGTCTGCAAGTGGATCTCTATGGTTCAGAAACTGAATGAATTAAAGATCAGATTCTACCAATATAAATGATGACAAAGAACAAGATAGCAATGACAGCAGCAAAGTCTTTCAATTAGTAAAAGGAAAACAGGAATTACTCAGTAGAAATTGAAGCATACCAATAACGGAATACTGTTGGACAGAAATGGGAAGACATTCTTGCCTTTTGATGGAGAAAATACCTTGAACAGTGGAAATATATAATCCCTTGCTTTTTTGGCTTTGACTTTGCCTTCTGAAATGTTCTTCCTTGGTCATAATCCTCTATCACCACTGTAAACATAGGAAAGTATGCCCTTCTTGGGGAGTAAGAATCTTTTGCAGCCTAATGTGTGTGTGACCACCTGACAGGTTCTTCATACCCACAATATAAACAACATCAAATCATAAGAGACCATGGCATTGCAATAAAAAAAGAGTTTAATTCATGCAAGTCTGGTTACACCATAAAAGAGTTGGAATTATTACTGAAACCAATCTCTCTGAGCATTTGGGGGCTAGGATTTTTCACAACTAGTTTGGGTGAAGGGATAGGGGTTGCTGGGCAATAGGTGCTCAGTGTTGACTTGTTGGGGGTGAAATCATAGGGGTGTGGGAAATGGTCCTCCTTCATACTCAGCCACTTCTGGGTGAGGCCACAGGAGCCGTAGATGGGTCCTGTGCCACCAACCTTTGCCACCCTCTGCCCCTGGCCATCAAATGACTATCTGAATTTTTTCACTTTTAAAATATATTCCCTTCCTGTGTGATGTCACTCAGTTTGCCGAAAGGAAAAGTCAAGCTTGAGAATTGAGTCACACAAATCCGCTTCCCATTTTGTTCCTGAAAAGATAGCTACAAAGATAAGAGTTTACATACCCCCCTCACAATTTGCACACCAGGAAATTCCCTGTGGGCCCCAAGATGGGTCCAGGTGGAGCCATCAGTCATCAGAAATGGAAAATCGCTGAAAAGTTATCTCAAAATGCCAATCTTAGGTTCTACAATAGCTATGTTGTCTGCAAGAGCAACAGGGGAAGCTGCATATCTTGTGACCTCTGGAATAATGGCTGGAATTATGACTAATCTCTGGAATTAAGTCAACACCTTAGCAGAATTCAGGCTCCTCTATCCCCATAGCCTGGTGAGCTTTCATTAGCTTTACAAAGGCAGCTGAGTCTGGGGGAAGGGCTGTTATCATTTAAACTATAAAATAAATGTCTCTGAAAGTCACCTTGGCCTAAGCCCAAGAACAACTAAGGGCAGCTTGAAGACCAAAGGCAGAATGGCGGTTGGTCAGATCAGATCCCCCCCATTGCTATAATTTTCTCACTGTTATAATTTTTGCAAAGGTGGCTTCACATATTTGGGATCTGAAGAGTCATAATAATTGTTGATTAGTCACAGACTTTTCAGGCCAAACTTGAGGTTTGATCAGTAATTCTCTCAAAAACACAGATTTCTGGAAAATTTCATTATAGTCATATCTGTGGGTTAATAATCACATCAAAATATTTTCTGGATATTGCACTTATTCCTGCTGTGTTTCTTTACTTTTTTCACTGCTCTCTCTCTCTCTCACACACACACATACACCCAGACACGATAGTGTATCTCTTGAGGCTATCTGAAACACTTGCCCTGGTAGGAGATGCACTTGCAGTCTGCTTCCCAACTTTTAATGTGTTGAATTTATAAATTCTTTCTATTACCTGTAAAACCTCCGGTTTTTTCAAAGCTCATTTCTATGTTTGTAGTACTTTGCTGTAAGCCTTAAGAAACACCACTGATACATATTGACATTCTGGATCTATACAAACGCTTCCCCTAGAACTGCAAGCTTAGTAGGCACATGGCTTGATTTTCATGTTTTCAAAGGTGACAGTCTGGCAAGTATTTTCTCTGACACAAGAAAGGCATATAACAGTACAACCTGCAATACCGCAATATCTATGTACTTGCTGTAAGCTGCCTAACTGTTAAGACATTTCAGGATATTTTGAGTTATATAGCAAGCCATTTTCTACAGCAATTGTTATATTGGTTATAACAGATTAAACTTATAAATAACACACAGGTTGATTCAAGTTGGAATAGCAGGGACTCCATTTATACTCCCATGTGACACAATAACAAAAAGACAAAATACATGAAACACTGGCATTGAAGACATTGGCCATTCAACAACAAAAAAACAGGGATTCCTGAGGTACAGAAAACAATGACATAACACCTATGCACGCCCATCTTACTTGCTGGAGAGAGTGTCCAGATCATGGCTTATGGAGAGGAAACCGAGGCAGAGCTTGGAGGAGGTAAAATCAGGAATCTGAAGAAGCCAAATTCTCTATCATACATTGGGTAGAACACTAGAGGGAAAAAGGCCACACAGAAAGAGAACTCCTTAGACGCGCAGACTCCCTCTCAAGGATTCAATTAAGCACTTGTGAAAGAAAAATAAAAATCTCAGGACCCCAAATCACTATGCGGAAGAGAAAAGTCAAGCTTGGAAACTGAGTCACACGAAACCACTTCCCATTTTTTTCCTAGATAGCTAAAAAGATACAAGTTTACATACCTCCCTCACAATTTGCTCACTAGGAAATTCCCTGTGGTCCCCAAGATCTTTACCCTAAAACAGTTGTGTTGAATTTCACCCTGACAATGTAAATTAACAGCTTATCCTCACAGGTAATGGACAAAGGACAGAACTCAAAATCACCCGTCTGCTCACCTGAGACAACTGCATTTTTGTCTGCTTCCTCTCATCTATGTTTAGCTTATGGAAAAATGCAGATTCACTGAGCATGAGAGGCATGCATGATTGACTGACCCCCTCCTTTCAAATGTAAAATGTAGATTCAGTGAAAGCTGATCAAAGACTCAAAAGAATGCAGCTATGCAACCTCTTGCCTCTTTTATCTATCCTTCCTCTCCTTTTCTTCTTTTCCTTTCCTCTTTCCACCACTGCCCACCCTTTCCCCTTTAAATAGAGAAGTCGCCAGGCCTGTCTTTGGAAAAAGCTCAGATCACATATGTTCCTGTGGTTTTGTGTTCCTTTTTCCCAGTTTTAAAGGAAAACTTCAGACAAATTAAATTTAACGGAGTTTAATTACACAAGGAAAAAAAAATCATGAATCAGGCAGTCCCCAGAATCACAGCAGATTCAGAGGGACTTCAGGGATGCCTCATGGTCAGAAAAAAATATATAAACAATTAAAGGAAAGTGGTGTACAGAAATTGGAAGTGAGGTACAGAAACAGCTGGATTGGTTACAGCTTGGCATTTGCCTTATTTGAACACAGTATGAACACTCAGCAGTGTATAGGTGATTGAAGCAAGGCTGCTGGGATTGGCTAGGACTCAGCTATTGTTATGTGCACGTACTCTTGTTAGGTTTTCACTCTTGTCTACCTATTATGTTAAGGTTACGGTTTGTCCAAAAGGACTCAAATATAAAATTACAGAGTCCTTCTCTGGCCATATTTGGTTCTCTTGAACACCAGGCAGGTCCTCGACTTTGGGAAAATTAAACTCTAAAATTCCTGAGACTTACCTCAGTCATTTTCCTTGATGTACATTGTGTTGTATCAAAAGACACATTCAAGGAAGCAATTTGAGGCTGAGGAACAAACCTACTCAAAATGTAACCAGTGGGTTCTCCTTGCCCACTGCCTAGACAGAGCCAATTTATCAAGACAGAGAAATTGCAGTAGAGAAAGAGTAATTCATGCAGAGCCAACTGTATGGGAGATAGAGTTTTATTATTACTCCAATCAGTATCCCCTAGAATTCAGGGAATTTTTTCTTGAGATAATTTGGTGGATAGGGGTCAGTGAGTCAGGAGTGCTGATTGGTTGGGTCAGAGATGAAATCATAGAGTCAAAACTGTTCTTTTGCACTGAGTTGTTTCCTTGGTGGGGGCCAGAAAACCAGATGAGCCAGTTATCTATCTGGGTGGTGCAAACTGATACATCAAGTACAGGTTCTGCAAAATATCTCAAGCACTCGTAGTCAGTTTTATAATAGAGAAGTTATCCCCGGAAGCAATTTGAGGAGGCTCAGAATCTTAAAGCCTCTAGCTGTATGCTGACTCCTAAACCATAAATTCTAATTTTGTAGCTAATTTATTAGTCCTGCAAAGACAGTATAGTCCCCAGCTAGGAAGAGGGTTTGTTTTGGAAAAGGGATATTATCATCTTTGTTTCAAAGTTAAACTATAAACAAAGTTCCTCCCAAAGTTAGTTTGGTCTACGCCCAGGAATGAACAAGAACAGCTTGGAGGTTACAAGCAAGCTGTATGGAGTCAGTTGGGTCAGAACTCTTTCACTGTAATAATTTTCTCAATTACGACTTTTGCAAAGGTGGTTTCAAAAAGATTGAAGAGAATGGTGCTCAAAGATCACACAGGGTCAGGGATAATGCTCATTTCAAGGTAGAGTAGAAAGCCTTTTAATTAATGGAGAATCAGATAGAATATTAGGAAAGGTCTGACGTTTAATAAAAACTAAAATTTAGCCCTATAGCAAATACCGTGCAGGTCTTCCCTAACAAAGCTTACAAGCAAGACAAGAAAGTAGCAAACTATATTCAAGTAATTTAATTACATCTCACAGAAAAGCTCAAAAATATTTTTAGGAGAACAAAAACAATCAGCACCATCTGGCATCTAATAAACATATATCAGGATGAAAAGAAACAGAAATTACAACCTACGATATGGAAAAAAATCATTAAAAATGACTCAGCAGTGACACATGTAATACAATTTATAGTTAATGACATTAAAATAGTTATTTTGGCTGCAACCTGTTAGTTTAAGAAGCTAAAGGAAAAATTGGGCATGTAATGTCAAGGCATGACAGATGTAAAAATTACCCAAATCTAACTAGAGTTAAAAAGTACAATGTCCTAGATTTCTAAAAATACATTGGATATGTTTGATGATAGATTAGACAATGCATAAGGAAGATTAGTGAACTTGAATCCATAACAATAGAAAGTATCTAAAATAAAATGCTGTGAGAAAAGTACGTAAAACTGAACATACAAACAGTAGCAACAACAACAGCAGCCCAGGGCATCAGTGAGATGTGAAACAATTTAAGGTGGCTAAATATAGGTGCAATTGGAATCCTCAAAGGAAAGGAGAGGAAGGATGAAAAAAATACATTGAAAAATAAGAGCTGAAGAATGTCCAAAGTTGATGAAACATATGAACCCATAGTTTCAAAAACTCAACAAACCCCAAACAGAAGAAACATGAAGGAAACTACACCAAAGCACGGTATAATCAAATGCTTCAAGCTATTGATATAGAGACAATCTTAAAAGCAACAATGTAAAAAAAGGTATGTTTTTTATAGAGAAAAAAGGATCAGGTTGACTGCAGTTTTCTCATCAGAAACAATGAATGCTAGAAGACAATAGAACAACATCTTATAGTACTGAAAAAAAAAAAATCAATGTCAACTTAGAATTTTTTACCCAGCAAAAATGTCTTTAAAAGAACAATGACATAAAGGTTTTTCCAGGCAGAAAAGTTGAATATGCAAAACTTCAGTTTTCATGAGATAATGCTCAATAGTTGTGTTAGGTCATTTTTGCATCACTATAAAGAAATACTTGAGGTTGGGTAATTTATAAAGAGCAGAGGTTTAATGGATTCTTGGTACTGCTGGCTGTACAAGTATTGTGTTTGTATCTGCTTGACTCCTGGTGAGGGCCTCAGAAAGCTTCCAATCATGGCTAAGGCAAAGGGGAAAACAGCATATCACATGGTGAGCAAGGGGTAAGAGAGAGAAGGGGAGGTCCCAGACTTTTAAACAACCAGATCTCATGTGAACTAACTAAGCAAAAACTTACTTATCACCAAGGGAATGGTTCTAAGCCCTTCATGAGGCATCCACCCCCACAATCCAGTCACCTCCAACCAGGCCCCACTTCCAACACTGGGAATCACATTTCAACATGAGACTTAGAGAAGACAAACCTCCAAACCACATAAATAGTTTAGAAGAATCATCCTATATAAAACTTGGTATTAGATATTGTATTTTTACCTATTTAGTAGGTCTGATTATGATCTTTACACACATTTAACCCTGTACAAACATCTTTTTATTGACTATATGTTCCTTCTTCTATTGTCCATTTGTGTTCTTTGCACATTTTTCTATTGCTTTGTTTGACTTTAATTATTTCTATCTTATAAAACTAGTTTTGAAGGTTATGTATGTGACAAGTTCTGTTTTAAGAGGTCTCTTAGTCCATAATAGTTTTTAATTTTATATAGAAAATGAGCTGATTTTTAATGAAATGTTGGCATCTTGCTTGTAAAATAATTTTCTCTACAAAGAGCATAAAAATGTTCTTTATTTCTTTCTAGACATTTGAAAATATGGGCATTGCTTGCTTTTCAGGATTCTAATATGAACACATTTTAGCTACCACAGTTAAGTAACACTAGTGCCCCAACAACATAGTTTAAATTGCAGTCACCATGGTTTACTAACTATGAACAACTGTACAAAATACAAACTTCACTGGTAATTTTTTAGTACAAAAATTGCTATAAATAACAGATGCACACCATGATTAGTGACAACTTATATCACTTCCTTCAAGGTCTATTGATAATTTGTCATTGTGCATATCTTATTAGGTTCTTACAGAAGGTATGTGGGTGTGTTGCCTTGTTTTCCAGTGATAAACTTATATGACATTTAAGAAGCCGATAATCACAGGGGGATACTGAACAACATTGTAAAAATGTAGTAAAAGAAAGAAAAGTCATTGCTCTTCAAGTGAAGTTCACATGGACAGAAATGGAGTTATTCAATAGCTCTCATTAGAATGTTGACACTGCTTCCATTTGAAAGACTCTAGGTGTGCAGCCTGAGGAACTTGTGACAGCAAACTTACCAATGTAAATGAAGAAAGTGATTGTGATGACAAAAAGATATCCAAGAGGAAATGGCATTGGTTAAAAAAACAAAACTTTACATTAATGTAACCATTATAGATCTTTTACAACTGTCAAAGCATAAAGGATAAAATGATGAAAGCTAATCCAAACTTCTGGCAATTCACCAAGGCATAGAAAACATGAGCTGCATACCACCAATTACACAATAACAAGGCAGACATTGTTCAAGCCACTTTTGATAAGTATTTTTTTCCAAAGAAACAAAACAGTGTAACTCTCAGTGTTCCCATGTTTTACATTAACATTGTACTAAATAAATTTTAGTTTTATTATACATTTTTCCTATACATTTATAAACAAGAGTAAGAGTGTTTGAATGTTTTGGGAAAGGTCACGAAACAATTATAACTTTTATCATTGATTATGATCATTTTGCACAGTTTCAACTTTCTCAGTCTTTTAGGGTTCTGCACTACCATGCAAGCAAGAACTACCTGTCCTGCATTCACCTTTAATTCCTTATTCCATCTAGCATTTAATTTTTGGAATTTCACAAAGTAGGGAATTATTGTATAAGGTCTATATTTATTTTTTTCTAAAAATATGGATATACAAGGGTCTTATCACATATTGAATAGCCCTCTCTTTATTGATCAGTAATGCCATCTGTTTTACATATCTAGATTGCATATGAAAATGAGTCTTCCTACATTTTCCAATGCACTTTAGTGGTCATTGTCTATCCCTGTCTCACTACCATAGTATTTTAATTAATTTATATGCACTAAATATTTATATTTTAAAGGGAAGTTACTCTCACTTTATCGTGTTTCAGGAGTATCTTGGCTCTTCTTTGCCCTTTGGTTGGCCAAGTAAATCTAATAATAGGATAATAAATTCTTCCAGATTTGCACTATATAGAGTGAGATTAATTTATAACAAGGATAGACACTTCAAATCTTACCTTTCAGTTGAATTAAAGATTTAATATACGTGTGTGTATATATACACACACACATTGTGAATAAATACGCTAATATATATTATATATACACACTGTTGTGAATAAAGAGGCTAATATATATTACTATTTGTGTATATATGTGTGTCTTTATTCACAATGTGTGGGTATATATAATATGTATTTATATATATATATACCCACACCCATATTTTTTATATATATATAAATATATATATAAAATTAGCCTCTTTATTCACAACAATGTTTTTTGCTTTAACTCTGTTTTGTCTGATGATATTAATTAATCATTTCCAGGTTTTCTTGGGTTGGGCTTTTTCCTTGTACGTCTTTTAATATTTTAAAGTTTCATGTATTTATTTTATGCTTTAGATGTCTTTTTAGAACACCGTAAGACTAGATTTTGTAAACACTTTTGCTTGAACATGATAGTTCCTATGCTTTTAACCAATAATTTTAAATCATTTACATTTCTGTAACTATGATATATTTGACCTGCTTTTACTATCTTACTTTTTGTATTTCCTTTGTCTTGCTTTTTCTATATTTATTTTTTGTATTGATTTGAAAGTTGAAGCTTTTATACCTGTCCTGTAATCACTTTCCTTAAAACATTACCCGGCATATTTCATCTAATTTTGCCACGCATATCTTACCTCACCTTGGTTTAATTATACCATCCTGACATGCAAAGACAATATTGCCAATATTTTTTATATTATTTTTGTGGTAAATATATGTATAAATTAAATGTATGTGGTAAATATATATACATATATATAAAAGTTTACTATTTTTAACTATTTTTAGTGTACATTCACCTAACAATAACCACGATCCATTTCAGAACTTTTTCATCTTCCCAAACTGAAACCCTATATGCAATAACTCGAACCTAGCACCTGGCAACCACCATTCTACTTTCTGTCTCTATGATTTGACTACTCTAAGTATCTCATGTAAAGTGGAATCTTACAGCATCTGTCCTTTTGTGACTATCTTATCTCAGTTAGTGTAATGTCTACAATGTTTAACATTGCTTTTAGAATGTATCATAATTTATTTTTAATGCTGAATAATACTCCATTGTATTCATATACAACACTCTGTTTATCATTCATCTTTGGATGAAACTTGATTTGCTTCCACTTTTTGGCTATTGTAAATAATTTTATGTATGTGGATATATAGTTATCTTTTTGAGTCTCTGCTTTTAACTCTTTGGGGTCTATACCTGGCATTGGAATTGCTGGATCATATAGTCCTTCTGTTTTTAATTTCGTGAGGAACTGTTTTCCACAGTGGTTGTATCATTTTACATTCCCACCAGCAACTTCGTGGTAAGAATGTACAATCATGTGTATGGAGGAGTAGCAGAGGAGACTATGATAGACATTTCAGAAGTACAAATAAAGAATGAAAAATTTAGAACAACATTTTTCAAGTATGGATGTGTCCTCTGCAGTACTTATTTAAATGCATTTTCCTTCCATACTCCATACAGAAAATGAATTTCTGAGAGTTTGCTAATGTGCATTTTGTGTATGTTCATATTTGATAACGGCTAGTCAAAGGAAGAAGATGTGAGTTTCTATCATGAATTTAAAAGTAGGTTTTATAGAAGTGAGCTTGCCAATAGAGTGAGCACCCAGTGGAGAAACAGCGATTGAAAGACTTTCCCAGAAAGGCACAAATGGAAGGCACCTTAAATATAAGTGGTGGAATTATTCTTTAGGAGTAAGATGCCTGCTTAACTTTTCTTTTCTTCAATTTGCTATAGTAAACTTGTGAGACAGAAGATACGATTACAATGGATTATTAAAAGAAGCACAAGTAGCTAAGCGAGGAGCTGCTTCAAGTATATTTGGGATGATGGTGGGAAGATAGCTGTACCTACTGGTATTAACCAGAAGTCGTTTTCTTGATGAAAACAAAAAATATATATTCAAAGTAAATGGCACAGTAATTACTCATTTGAATTAATCATAAGATTGCTTTAAGAAACGGAATGTTGTAAGAAACCCACTGAACAAATTCGGAATGCGTCAGCATCATTTAATGCCATTTCCAAATTTAAAACAATGTGAACACTAATATTGTTTTTTCATTATATTTATCTTCTCTTGCCTAGTACATAACAGGTCTTGAGCTCGTTTTCATACTTTGTAAGTGCCATGCACTTTATAAGGTGCTCTACATTATTTCACAAACCTCTAAGAAATGAGGCTAATCCCTACTAAAAATACATGTACTTCATTAAAGAGTATATACCAACTTGGGGGAAAGAAAAATACCTACCATGTAGGTGAAGCCATGCCAATTAGTTTTGGAACTATTTAAATAACACAGATGTGAATTTCGTTTACTTAGGTTTCTGAATATACAGCATATGCTGATTTTGAAATCTAAACACTGGAAGAGCAGCTGTGAAGTGATGAAAGTGATCACATCATGTTAGCCTTAACCAGAATAGCTCTTGAGACAGTAATGGAGTCGATATGCTGAAAGAAACAGCTGGCTTTGTTTTGCCTTAGAATTAGCAGCAATATGGACGAACCCCAGCTGCTGATAATTCTGATTAATTATGTATCAAACTACAGTTTTCTTTTTTTCCGTAATAGTTGAATATAAAGTTTCCAAGGTTTTTCTTGTTTGCTTTTTCAATGTGTTAAGGACAGATACTTTCTACAGAATTTGATTTTATATATGAAATTATACAGAAACTGATTTAGGATGTGATGAAAGTTCTCCGGCTTCAGCATATGAGTGTGCCTAGTGGTAAATTTTGACCTTGTCAGTGGGTGACAGCTGAATTATGATTCAGCTCCTGTGAAAAATGATATGTCTCCAATATTAGATTAATTTCCTGTAAACTTTACTATTCTGCATTACCAAACCTTGTAAATGTCATCTTTATCCATCATCCTGAGGTATTTTGATGTTGCTTGTATAGTAATTTTGATTTCATTTTCAGTTTTTCTAAAGAGACAGTTATTTCCCTATTAAATCACTCTCTACATTTTTATTACAAATTTCACTAAAAGATCCATAACATGCCTTTGAAAAATTATGAATGCTTGTTTAGTTTCCATGTAAATTAGGTGACACAGGCATGAGTAGGATGAAGCATCAGAGAATAACTATTATACTTAAATCAATGTTTTCATACAATATGCAAACACTCCATTGCTAAGTGATGGGTAGTATCTTCCATTAATATGTTGTTTTTACATAATATGAAGTTCTGAACATCCGAGTTGTAATGACTTCCTTCAAGTGTAAAGAACACTGAACAAATGAGTATGAAACCTGGTGTTCCAGTCCTGGGACAACTAAGTTACTCTATTACTAAACATGAAGATGACACTCAGTTTCAATGGACCTCTCATTATTGGTTTACCAAAAACAACGTAATTAAAGTATCCATTTCAAAAGCCACTTTCAGTTCAAGTGTTCCAAAATGCTTCAAGTTTATTACTTTTAAAGGACAATTTTTTTTATTGTTTTCACATCTCAATTTTATACATAAACATACATAAATTCAAAACAAATGTATCCTTTCAACACTAATGTCTGCATTACAGATTACATGAAAATACAGAGAATGAAAATAATTCTAGGTGTAAAACATTGCAAAAGGGGCCACAATGCTTGGCAACCAACTCTACATCAAGTGATAGAGCCTCTTTCCCCACTGCTATAAGCTGGACTGGCTTTATGACATGTTTTGAGCTGTTGTTACAGCAGTCATATTGTGCCAGTTGTGAGACTAGGGCCTCTAGAAGTCTTGGAGCTTTCTCTCTTGCTCTCTTGAAACTCAGAACTGCTCTGGCAAGAAGCCCAGGTTAGTCTATTGGATTTTACGAGATAGCTATCCAACCCTGAACGCAATCTTCAGCTGGATACCTGGGTCTGGTTGACATGCAGACAAACCATTCAAATAAAGCCAGCCCAAACTGTCAACTCATAGAATTATAAGCTAAATAAACATTGCTTGTTTTAAGCCACTAAGTTTTGGGGCACTTCATTTGCAGCAATAAAAAATATAGTAATTAACACACATTGAGCATCTATGACATGAGGTATTAGTTTGGACATGTAACATAGGATGTCTCACTCCAGTCTCTAGGTAGGAATTATACCTACTCTCAGTTTACAGATGATGTTCATGAAGTACAGAGTTTACTTAACTTGCCTAAGTTTATAGAACTAGCAAGCTGTGCAGCCATAATGTTAACCATCATTCTGACAACAAGTGATAAAATCATAGCCATTACTTCTCTATGCTTAAATGAAACTTAAGTTGGTGTTTTTTGGTGCCTTACTCTCTATAATATAGTTGCCTGCATACATGGATACCTGCAGAGGTAGGCATTTACAATTTCTACCATCTGACTGTAGAATGATCTACCCATAAGTTTTCCAGTTCAAAATACTTGCATATTTAATGTATTGTTCTTCTCAGCAAGCTGGTCATGTTGCTCCCAGAGTTGCTTTTCTTCAATTTCTTATTGCATGAGTGCTTACTGCAACAGTGTGTTTGTTGCTGCTGCCAAAGTTCTGAAGTCAACATATTTGTTACCATCTCCTCCAGTGTTGAATGGCAATCTGTTCCTCACTGTGCAGGTTGAAAACTAAGTGGTAGCCCAACGGTAATAATAAGACCTGATGGATTATATAGTGCATTCATATGGTAACATTTGAACTACGAATTAAGTAAGGATTAAGTAAGCATTTGAACTCTCTTTTTAAGATCTGGCTTCAGAGCATTTTTTTCTATGTGAAAATATATTTTAAATAATTAACAATGGATTTGCCAATCATCTCTGGAATTTTTTAATGTTATTCATAAACTTATTTGTAGGTGCAGAATCTCTAACATAAAAATTTATACACATCTGTATGTATCAATATTTGTTTGTTTATACATTTACATGTTATGTGCATATGACTTTATATTTTAACTCTCCACTACTAATAAAGATTCAAGGACAAGTATTATAAATTGAATAAGTTCACATGATTCTATGGGATAAAAAGCACTTTTTATACTTACAGGCCAATATGAGTTGCATTTTTGTTTTTCTAAAAATAGTTTTGGAGAAAGGTGATTTAATACAAAAAACATAGGAAAAGAATCCCATTGCTCTCAATTCAAAGGCATGCTGCATTTGTTTGTTGCTAAACAATAAATAGATTTTATAATTTATTTAAGTAATTTCCTTATTAAGCTATTATGCATCATTGTATGATTCAAACTCACCTAAAAAGACAAAGGCATATATGATGAATCTCCTAAAATCTTTTCAAATATAATTCATTTTAATCACAATCACAGACAACTGAAGGTGGATGACAAAAAATACTTTGTTCAGTTTAAGGATAATCTAACTGACCAAATAGTTGCATCAAAGGGAGAATTAAATTCACTTATTGCTTTATTCAGAACTGTCAATATTGATGAATTAAATATATGGTATTACACTGAATTAATTGTGCAGTTTGCTAAACTCTGCTTCATGCTTCATTTGCATTTCATTGAAATTCATGAAACATGTTTGTACACTCGACTGAGAATTATCCTTTGACCACAGCAAACATATTGTTGCAAAAACCACCCAAAACAAAAGCGAAGGCTTGGCACATATAAACCTATGGATTTGGAGTAGCTTAAAATGAAATTCAGAAAATGTAATTTTGTCAAGAGGCCTCCTGGTGCAATAATTAAATCTGTCTTTGTCTGAATTGACTGGACAGTCTTCTACACAAAGTGAAATTTGCCAGATAATTTAGAACACATTATTATGCCATTGCCACCTCCTATTTTACTGATTGGCCTTTGGGAAGCCATCTGGTGGCAAAATACCTCAGATCTAAATGCAGTCAAGATTACCTCTAAGTTTTTTGCAAGAATCCATGGGGAATCTCCAAACATTGGCATTGAAATGAGCATATAGTAGTTCACTGAAGAACACGATTCTAGTCATCTTATGTCCTCCCCCACAAAAAAGAAAGGAATCTCAGCCTCAGGAATGAAGTCACACCATCTTTCCATTGACAATGGAAAATATATTTGTCTTCAGGAAATAAAAAAAATTACAGAATTACATGCACAAAAGTGTGCTATGGCCCTCACTTCCAATCTCTGCTGCTGATAAAGACATACCTGACACTGGGCAATTTACAAAAGAAAGAGGTTTAATCGATATACAGTTGTATATGGCTGGAGAAGACTCGCAATCGTGGCAGAAGGCAAGGAGGAGCAAGTCACATCTTACATGGATGGCAGCAGGCCAAAAGAGAGAGCTTGTGCAGGGAAACTCCAGTTTTTAAAATGATCAGATCTCACGAGACTTATTCACTATCACAGAATATCATGGGAAAGAGCCACCCCCAAACTTTAATCATCCCTCAATGGGTCCCTCTCACAACACAGAAATGATGGGAGCTACAAGATGAGATTTTGGTGAGGACACAGAGCCAAATCATGCCATTCTGCCCCTGGCCCCTCCCAAATCTCATGTCTTCATATTTCAGAATCAATCATGCTTTCCCAACAGTCCCTCAAAGTCTTAACTCATTTCAGCTTTAACTCAAAAGTCCACAGTCCAAAGTCTCCTCTGAGACAAGGTACAGGGTCTTGCTGTCACCCAGCCTGGAGTGCAGTGGTGCGATCTTAGTTCACTGCAACCTCAGCTTCCCAGGTTCAAGCGATTCTCCTGCATCAGCCTCCTGAGTAGCTGAGTTTACAGGCATGCATCACCATGCCTGGCTATTTATTTTCTGTATTTTTAGTAGAGATGGGGTTTCACCATGTTTGCCAGGCTGGTCTTGAACTCCTGACCTCAGGTTATCCACCCACTTTGGCCTCTCAAAACGCTAGGATTACAGGCATGAGCCATCACGCCTGACCTGTGGTAACTTTTTATGAAGTAATAAAAATTAATACAATTATCCTCCACATTTCAGTTCCTGAAAGGAAGAGAGAATTTCCACACAGTGTTGCAGTACTTCAGACTTACCTTGATTGGACTAACTTGTACCACATACATATCCCTGAACTGCCCACACGACTCAGGCCTTTCAGTGCTGCTTAGGCTGCCAGATCATTTGATCTACTTCTAGAGTCAAAGATGGAGATACACTCTGTTAAATTAAGTTTAGCATAAAACTGCCTCCTCGTAAGTTTGGCCTGAAGGGTCTCCATACATAGTGACCTAACTGGATTTATAAACACACTGAAACCTTTGTATGTAACAACTAGGCAAGATTCAACCAATCACGGAAGCCAGTCTTCAACCACTCACAGGCAGCCAACTCTTTAAACTGTGTTCAAATAAGGCAAATGCTGAGCTGTAATCCGTCAGCTGTTTCTGTACCTCACTTCCATTTTCAGTATGTCACGTTCCTTTTTCTGTCCATAAGTCCTCTCCAGTCACATGACAGCCCGAGTGTTTCCAAAACTATACTGGTTTTGAGGCACTGCCCAATGCTCAAATTGTTCTTTGCTCAATTAAACTCTGTTACATTTAATTTGTCTAAGATTTTTATGTTAATGCCTTAAGCCAGATGAACTCAGATTGAAGAAAACTGGTTTAAAAAAATACATTTGGTGTGCTGTTAGCAGAGATACCGGGCAGCCAAACAGTGAATATTCACTAAATTAGGCCTCAGATTTTTTAACTTTTAAATATTGGAGTAGATTACAGAGAATATCCTTAAGTCTCGTTTTACTATATTCTTAAAATCTGTGATCTAATGTTCAAAAGAACACAGAAAAAAATGTCAAATTATTTTGTTTGTGTTTGTGTTATTAAGGCAACCTATAGACAATTGTTATTTATTTCTATCTCACTTAGCATATTAATGTACAAATAATCTCACTGAAATTGAAGTTATTTATTAAGTGTAAATATTTTTTCATTTTCTTCTTTTCCAATCTCATAGGGCTAAATAGATCTTACGCCATATAAAGAATACTCAGGCATACACATATTCTGATCAACCAAATTGTGTATTATTGTTCTATCCATTGTAAAATATAGTTATTTTCTACTTCAAACAAGTCAGTTTGGACTTGAAAGCCAGACTTCACATTTGAAGTAGCAATTATACCCTTATATGAATAAATTTAATATGTTTTCCTATGGTGTCTCCTAGATTGTCCAAACACCAAAAGCAATTTCAAAAACTAGATTCAAAGTTTTAAAAGTACACATTTGTATTCTATTTCTACCATCAATTCTTGGTTGGGTACAAACATAAACAACCTTGAAATGAAGGTAAAATGAAGTAATGACTTTCATTTTATTTTAAATATAAGCCAATTAATACTTCATATGACAGATTCTGGAGCCTATTTATTTGTGGTCAAATTCTGAACCTACAATTGCGAGATGTATCACTTTACACAATTCATTAAATGCTGTCTGCATTCATTTCGTCATGTGTAAAAAGAGGTTAATAGTATTATATCATTTACATGGTACTATAAGGATTATGCAAAATAATGCATATAAAATGAATCGAACAGCATCTGAAGCATAGTGATGAAATACTAAATGTTAACTATCAATATTACTAATTATTTATATAAACAATAAATATCAAAGTTTGTAATAAAGCAGTCATTTCTTCTTATTATTTCCAAACTTCATGTGTAAGAAAAATCACTCTGTATTAGTTCCACTAAATCACATTAAATCTGCATCCACCATCCTGTTGGAATGCCTGGAAATAAAAATTGCTAACATTTGCAATGGTGCCTCCTCACATCATTGAACAAAGATCTGAGATTATCATGTATTTGCCCAAAACTTGAGAAGGAGGTTTTCATATTGAGGTTGTCATTGTCACTGATACCTCTTCTGTCCAAAATCACATGGCCCTTTAAAGTAAAATTTAAGCAAGATAACTTTTCAACAGTTTTGGGATTCAGAAAGGCTTTTAGCTGTCTCTCTAGACGTATCCCATGTCCATCTCCTTGGAGTTTCTTTCCCTTTAGAGGATTATTGCCAGGAGTGGGACTTGGATACCCTTTTCTGTCCTGCCAGCTGCAAGACTCATAGATTCTTGTCCAGGATTCTAGTCATAGGAAATCTCCACCATCCAGGGGCAGCTCCATGGCTATGTGAGCAGTGCAATCGGACAGAGCTTCACACTCAGAGACTTGGGGTTTGATGCTCTCTGGTTGCTCTCCTAATAATTTTAATAACTTTTGCTTTGAATCTGAATTGTAAAGTGATGTATGACGGGGGAATAAAGCATGCCCTAGGACCTTGGAGCACTGACACACACACATGGTCTTGCCTTGGGGCTTTCTGGCCTTCCCCGGACTGCTTCTCAGTCTCCAGCCAGTGACCGCTCACACCCTCTATCCTCAAGGGGTTCTGGGTGTGGATGTGAAGAGGTTCAGCGTTGGGCACATGCCCCATGAGCCTAGTTACAGAGTGGGGCCCCTGGCACTTGTCAGGGTCTGTGTTTTCCCCGCAAGTACTCCTGTGCTTCCTGTGCTGAGAGAGTGCAAAATTAAGATAAATTTTTAAAACATCATGACTGTTTATAGAGAAATCACAAAAGGAAGAATGAAGCATTTTTCCTCCTTTTTGAACAAGGGGCCCTACACTTTTATTGTGCACTGGAGTCCACAAGTTATGAGGCTGACCTTGCCCCCAACTATGGCTTGGCTTCTTTCTCTTGCTACTTTTTCTCGCCCCATCTTTCTAGCATGGCTTCAGAAACGTATCTGTAGCAACTGAAGTTGTCTTTGAACTTTGTAATCTTTCCATGAGCCAAGGGAGAACAAACACATCTAGGCAACATCCTTGAGTCATGGGATGGAGAAAACAGCAAAAATCAAAACAAAACAAAAGGCTTAAACTGAATATACAACTATAAAAATTGAGTAGAATGCTTTTTGATTTTTAGGCATTTACCTCACTTGATCCCCACAGCCAAAAAATGAGTAGGTATGATTTTACAGGTCCTACTACATTAAAATTCTCAAATATAAACATGGAGGTATTTTTGTGTCTGCTCACTGCCATGGTTGACAAGGCCTTCAGCAACAGCACTCAGACAAACAACCACTTACAGCTATGTACAAAGGCTCAGGGCCAATACAGTGATTTATAGGAGAGGACACTGTGGCATTTAGATGAAGAGAATTTCATGAACACAAATCTTCCAAATGCTTCAAGGATAGGGGGATATCTTTTTTCATTTGAATTAAGAAATATTGAAAGAGATACGAGTAAAGGAATTCTGCTTTACTGAAAACATAGTATATGCGAAGAGACCAGATCTTCATAATTTGACTGTTTTTTCTTACTTTTCTTTTGTGGTTCCAGTGCTGAAAGTCCTGTGTCCTACAAAACAGTCCAGTTCCAGGCAAAACAGGACTATTGGTCACCCTATGTGTGTGTCACCCTATGTGTGTTGGTCATCCTATGTATGTGTCACCCTATGTGTGTTGGTCATCCTAATACTCTATTTACTCTGTTAGGCCCATTATACAGTTACCATAGAATAATATCTGTTACTAAAACATAAACAAAGGCCCTGAGACAAAGATGAAAGCTTCCTGAGGAATGCAAATCTATTTCTAGAAGAGAAAATACATTGGATAGTAGTGAATATGTGAGAATGTCATGTCGAGGAATGCTAAGTAAAGTAGACCCAGAAATCCTGATCAAGACTGAAATTCAGGGGTAAATGATAAGCTATTAACTGGCAACTCACTGTACAGTGAAATAGTGAGTACGGACAAATTGCCTTGAAGTACATTAAATTTGAATAACTTTATTTTAAGAACATCTCAATGCTAAATCTGGATGTAATACCTGAGATGATGTAATACTTATATAAAACAAAAGCGTGGTGTCAAAGAGGTTTGATTTTCTTTAATTTGTGGAATTGTTTTTATATGATTTGTATGACTTGGAAAGCAAAGTTAGTTTTATGTTTGTTCTTTTAGTTATAGCTGCAAGTATAGATAACAAGATTTTTAGCACAAGCATCTTTGAATAAAACAATGAATAATGTGTTTTATGGTTCATTAACCATGCTAATACATATTTTGCTAGTCAATTTGAAAAAACAGATTAAAGCTCACTGAACATTTTCAGCAGGGTTTACTGATTTAAGTTATTTTACAATTACTTGATCAGGGAATAAGAGCATGTTTTGATTACAGTATCCAAACTTACTACAAATAAATTCCTTTATTCTTTGCATTTTTATATGCCAGATTTTCTTTAGCACTTCTCTCAGATATTTTCCTCATCATAGTAGTCTTTTGTTTATTTGTTTGTTTAAATTTTTGTGGTCCAGGTTGGGCGCAGTGGGTCATGCCTGTAATTCTAGCACTTTGGGAGGCCGAGGAAGGTGGATCACAAGGTCAGGAGTTCGAGCCCAGCCTGGCCAAGATAGTTAAACCCTGTCTCTACTAAAAATACAAAAATTAGCCATGTGCGGTGGCAAGTGCCTGTAATCCCAGCTACTCGGGAGGCTAAGGCAGAAGAATCACTTGAATCAGGAAGGCAGAGGTTGCAGTGAGCCGAGATCACGCCACTGCACTCTAACCTGGGTGACAGAACAAGACTCTGTCTCAAAAAAAAAAAAAAAAAAAAAAAAAAAAAAAAAAAAATATATATATATATATATATATATATGTGGTTCAATGCAGATGAAGATGATTTAAGACAAATTACATACCAATAAAATACATTGTAAAACTGAAAAGTGATTTTCCTCATTATCCTAATTATTACTCCAAACCCTTTCAAATTGCCTTTTAATATCATTAATTTTATTCTTGATTTTTGTTTTAATTTCTTCTTCTTTCATTTAGTTCTATATACTAAGAAGAAATAAAGCAATTAAGAATTCAGAAAGTCAACTAAATGAAGACATGAGGCAAAGAACCATGTTCCAAGAACCAGGTAACTAATCAAATGATAGCACAAATATTCAGACGTATTTTAACTGAGTAAAAATCATTTCCTTTACAGTTTTATCACCTGACCTTTAATACAATTATTGGGTATCAACCTAAATGTGTCTCAGATATTGTATATGTTATGATGACAGCAATCCTCTACATATTTCTATATATTTTTGAATATTTGTATTTTAATACATATTCCTATATAATTTTTTCTATATAGGAATATGTATACATATAATTTTTTCTATTTTTTTTTTTTGGTTTTTAGGAAACAACATAGCTATCTCCTCTTCCTAGGCCAAGTACAGTAGCTCACGCCTGTAATCCCAGCACTTTGGGAGGCTGAGGAGGGCAGATCACTTGAAGTCAGGAGTTCAAGACCATCTTGACCAACATGGCGAAAACCTGTCTCTACCAAAAAATACAAAAAAAAAAAAAAAAAAAGAAAGAAAGAAAAAATGCGGGGCATGATGGCACGTGATTGTATTCCCAGCTACTTGGGAGGCTGAGATGGGAGAATCGCTTGAATCTGGGATCCTGTGGGAAGTTGCAGTGAGCCGAAATCATGTCATTGTGAGACCCTGTCTCAAGAAAAGAAAGAAAAAAAAGAAAGAAAAAGAAAAAAAGATATATTCCCTTCCTAAACTGAGTATTAAATACAGTGCCCCCCATTACTCCCTTCTGTAAATTACTATATGGTTTCAGTTTTAAAGTATAGTAAGGACAATATTTTATAAAATGAAGTAGGCTTTTAATAACAGATTTTCCAGGCCTGCAATAAGGTATAAATTTATAGAAATTAAATTCCTTTTAAATGTGTTGTACTTTCAGAAATCTGTTCTATTTCCTTTACTCCACTCCCAATATTTATTCATTTCACATAGCATTCCTTTGTATTTGTTCATGAACACCCCCAGGAATATGTGAAAGTCTCCTTGCATTGTAATACTCACTATTAAATGAAAAAAAAATGTTTAAGTAGACAAGGAATCACATTTAATAAATTTTGGTAACAATAAACTAAGGTCATCAAACAAAGGAAAATGTACACCTGAAGAAAATAGCCTTTGTGATAGATGATATCAATACCTAAACAGGGACACATTTGTAGATTACAATATTAAAGAAAATGCAAATAAGAAGATAGCTTTGGGTCATTGAATTATGTGCTGTTATGGTAGTAGAAAAAATAAGAAAAACCAAATAAATAAGACTTTGTCCTGGAATTAAATATTAAATGTGCAAGATAATAAAATTTAATAGTAAGAAAAAGAAGTTTCCACAGAGCATTAATCATATAGTATGTGCTGGTTTTAAAAGGTGTTTTTTAGCATGCATATTACATTACTCATGGTATCATGGAGAAAAGAGTTTTTAATTTATTTAGAACTTAAATAGCAAATGATATAATGCAGAATGTCCCAATGTCCAGGAAGCCAATCTTTTATTTAATGTCCTTCTAAATCTTAATCATATTTAGTTTCACTATGATTTCCTGAAAACTTTTCTTAAGTGGAAGGTAATTTGGTATAATATTTAAGATATTTGCCTCTATCTAGATTTTTTTTTAGTTTTCCAGCAATGTTAACTCCATGAATAGAATAATCAGAACACCATTGTTATTATGCCCTTACTTTTTCTACAAACATAGGAAACTGAAACGAAATAATAGAATATTTAATGTATATGAAAATAACTATTGTGTAGAAAAAGAGCACGATCACTGGTATCTTGTCTTGGTTGTTGTATTAGTCCATTCTTAGGCTGCTAGAAAGATCTGCCTGAGACTAGGTAATTTATAAAAGAAAGAGGTTTAATTGACTTACACTTCCACATGGCTGGGGAGGTCTCAGGAATCATGGTAGAATGGGAAGCAAACACGTCATTCTTCACATGACATCAGGAAGGAGATGTGCCAAGCAAAAGAGGAAAACTCCCTTATAAAGCCATCAGATCTTGTGAGAATTCCTTCACAATCATGAGAATGGCATGAAGAAATCACCTCCATGATTCAGTTACTTCCCACTGGGTCCCTCCCACATGTGGGGATTATGGGAACTACAATTCAAGAGGAGATTTGGGTAGGGACACAGTCAAGCCATATGGGTTGTTAATCCCTCTTTTGCTTACTCTAAAAATACTGATATATTTACTAAAAGACTCAAATACTAGGACAAGTGATCATTAATGCTATTCACCAAATACTTTCGGCTCCCTGTCTTCCTGATATACAGTAGGATTTCAATTTCCCATATACACTGAAGTAATATAGAGCCACGTGACAAGTTCTGCCAATGATTTCAGAGCCAAATATTTTAATTTGCTGCTGAGAGATTCTGTAAGATGTACTATAGTTCATGTTTGCTGCTGCCTACAAGTCATGGATTGAATTGTGTCCCCACTCCCCCAAATTCACATGCTGAATCCTAACCCCAGTACCTCAGAATGTGGTCTTATTTGAAGATTGGGCCATTACAGAAGTAATCAAGTTAAAGCGAGGTCACAAATGCAGTAAGGCACACTCACAAAAATGCATGCATGTGTGCACACCACACACATATATACATACACATCCGTGTATGCCAGAAGTGCAAACTTTGGTATCTGAAGCTCAGTGGTGACATTAAAAATTTTCAGTATTCTCATTATAAAATATTTAAGGAATGGTTTTGTCCCTTGTTATGGAGGCCTCCCAGTGATATTTTTAAAGCTATACCATATTGTTTTGATTATGGATATTCATCTTGCATAAATTAAAATGTACAAAACTTACATGTACTGTTTGAGATTTGAAAAAATTTACCCAGCAATATAACTATCCCTCATTAATATATACAATATTTGCATAACTGCAGAATGCTTCTCATGCCCTTTTCTCCACCGTACCGCTTCCCCTGGGGGACGCACTGTTCTGATATTTTTATCCCTACAGATTAATTTTGGCAACTTAAGCTTTGTATGAATGGAACAATATGTTATATATCTTTAGCGTCTGGCCTTTTTTGCTCAACCTAATATTTCTGGGATATTTCATTCATGTTATTGCTAAGAAGTGCTCCTTCATATGAATATGTTACAATTTGTTCATTCATTATCCTGTGATACACATTTTATTTCTTTCCAATTTGGGGCTATTAAGAATTAATCTACCTTGAAGATTCATACACATCTTTTTGTGGACATATGCTTTCATATCTTTTGAGACAGTACCTAGCCATGAAGTCACTGGGCAAATACACTATTATTAAACTCCTTTTTTAGAACTTGGCATCATCTGGAGTTGGATGTTATCGCTTAAAAACAATAAACACTTATTAATGCAAAATATTTATTAGATTACTCCAGTATTTAAATAAGACGCACTAATCTCATAATTAGTTTGGATAAAAATCTTTTATTTAGTCCAACATTTTATGATTATCTGGTTGGCTTTGGAGATGGTATACATTTCGGTCAAGCGTGATCATATTCACTTAAAAATAAATGACTACTTAAGATTTTTGTAACAAAAGGTGTTATATAACATTAGAAAACATACTGACGTCTCTGTCTATCTGGGTTTTATAATTTACTGATGGCAGTGATATAAAGAGAAAGTTTTTTAAAGTCATGAAATATTAAATAGCAATACACATATTTTACCAGGAAAAATATAATTCATTGCTAGAGCAGTGGTATACTGAGTGGATGAGTGGTACATTTTTAAAGAAAAAAAGTCATTATAGATATCTTTATGAACAGTTTTCAAGGAACTGTTAAGAATTGTGTTGGAATTTTACTGGAGCTGGATAGACATGAGGAAGCATTTCAGAAATTAAAAAATGCTGTGGTGGCCAGGTGCGGTGGCTCACGCCTGTAATCCCAGCACTTTGGTAGGCCAAGGTGGGCCAATTACTGGAGGTCAGTAGTTTGAGACCAGCCTGACCAACATGGAGAAACCCTATCTCTACTAAAAATACAAAATTAGCTGGGCATAGTGGCGCATTCCTGTAATTTCAGCTATGCGGGAGACTGAGGCAGGAGAATTGCTGGAACCTGAACCTGGGAGGTGGACGATGCTGTGAGCCAAGATCACACCACTGCACTCCAGCCTGGGCAACAAGCATGAAACTCTGTTTCCAAAAAAAAAAAAAAAAAAAAAAAAACCATGCTGTGGACATGTTCACAGAAGCAAGCAGAGCATTTTTCTAAGAAAAATAAAGAGAACAGTCGATATGGCTAAAAGTAAGAAGAATGAGGTTTTAAAGATAAGTTGAGTTCATAATGTCAACACACAGAAGCTTGAATTAACCCTAACAAAATTTTTTGTATTTTATTACTATCTACAGTAGGCCAAAAAAGGGATTGAAGATTTTTGAACTGTGCTTTTATCATGACCCTCTTCTAGAGGTTGCTTTCTAGAATGCTATTTGTAGAAGTATTAGCTATAGCTTAACACACGTAATAAATGATTCCTGCTGTAACACATTGTTACTAATTGATACCCAGCATATGGTTATTACAAACAGTAACTAAGAATGCCTCTGTGCGGCACTGCAATCCTCACGACCTTCTGCATTCATAACATCTGAAGTAGTTAAGACCCTTGCGCTGTTTACCGCTCATGTCTAAACTCCATTCCTCGAAGAGTTCATTATTCCTCATTCTCCCCATTATCAAAAGCACCTTTGCTTTCTTTTCTTACCTCAGTTAGTTCACATAAACCCTGCAAAAATAGTTTAGTATAAAATAGATTTAACTAAAGCTACTATTTGACTCGTAGGAAAAAATCAACACAGATGAAACAGTCTCATATTTTGAACATATTATTTGTTAACTGACTGATGGTATATATGACCTTTTTACTACTCTGAAAGTCACTATTTTAGTACTTCACAACTGTATTTCAAATGTAGCTAGTTGACAATGTATACAAACCATTCAGACTCTGATGATTCTTTTGGAGATAAAGTGAACTTAAGCATTACTGTTTCATCATGGCCCAAAATAGAATAAAAGGAAAAATTAATAGGATGACTCTGATAAATGGGTTAATTTAAACAGCATCATACTCACAGTTCTGAATGTAACAGGAATCTTGCTTTGAACTTAGCTTTATCTGTACATCAATAGGATGTTCAGTATATCTGGACATAATTTGGAAGCCTGATGGTACCAGACTGATATAATTCTATTCGTATCATGGCAAAGATTCTCTTGGATATATACTGGGTTCTAGACATCTGAAACCATGTGTCAGAAAACTGATAGAATGAATGAGCTTAATGAAGTCTATTTATGTATGTGACTGCATGTTTCCTATGAGAAATTTTTGTCTAAAACATTTTGGAAGAAGTTGCCCAGCAAAATAACATTAATTCAGCAATAGATTCTTACTAATCAAAAGGGGAAGAATCTTTGTAGTTTACAGTTCCTGTTGCTTTAACTTGGCTTTGGTCTTGCCCCTGTACGCATGTAAGGGACTATTAGAAAAATCTTTAAAAAGTTATTTCTAAATTATTCGGGGAAAAGCAAGACTACTTTGAAAGAGTTTAATCCACATGATAGGAACCATTATCCCATTGTCCCCTGCTGATTCAAGCCAGCAAACTACAGTCGTATGACGTGACCTCATTTGAACCTGGAGCTCTGAAAATTTGTTTTTCATTTTTCATTCAAAATTACAATATATTTCAATGACTTTTTTTATTCTGCCCTTTAAGGCTTCACTAGATCCCATGTCTGCTATTGTGAATAGTGCTGCAATGAACATACACGTGCATGTATCTTTATAAGAGAATGATTTATATTCCTTTAGGTATATACCCAGTAATGGGATAGCTGGGTCAAATGGCATTTGTGCCTAGATCTTGACGGAGCTGAAGCCATTATCCTTAGCAAACTAACACAAGAACAGAAAACCAAACACTGCATGCTCGCACTTGTAAGTGGGAGCTGAACTGATGAGAACTCATAGGCACATGGTGGGGAACAAGGCACACTGATGCCTGTCGAAGGCGGTGGGGGTAGGGTAGGCACCAGGAAGAATAGCTAATGGATGCTGGGCTTAATACCAAGGTGATGGGTTGATCTGTGCTGCAAACCACCATGGCACACGTTTACCTACATAAGAAACCCGCACAACCCACATGTGTACCCCAGAATTTAAAAGCTGAAGGAAAAGGAAAAGACTTCACTAGATCTTTCTGAAGTCGTTTAAACTATGAATAAAAAGACAAGAAAAAATACCTGGACTTTGTGCACTCTCCGGTCATTCCTTGTTATTTGACTCTTTATATCTGAAGCTTCTCCTGCCAAGACTGCTTTCCTAGGCCTGATCTTGGCTCTATTCCTGAAGCCCCATTTGGCCTACATGCTAGTAAGAGCCCACCAGGAATGTACTTTTCTTCATCATAGCCTCAGAATCACCTACATTTGTGAACAGCTTCCTTTACCTTCTACTGAAGCAAAGGAGAGATTTTTTTTTTTCCATAAATTGATCTTTAGATCTTGGCTAATAGTTTCAGCAAGGCAGTGCAGCTACTAGTCAATTACTGAAACAAGAATGACCCTTTCTGTTTTTGGGAAAGAGTTCTGCTTTTTAATGAGATATGTTTTGAGTAGTGATCCACATGAAAAGGTATGTAAGAACCAAAATTATTGAAGTCACCCTGGTAATCAATAGGATGACACATGCTCCTTTATATATAATTTGTTACCGAATCTTACTTCATACCTTTTAATCATGAACATTTTGTCATTGTTAAATTTGGTAGGTATAATACTAACAATAGCTAATATTTACTGTGTATTTATTATACATCAGGTACTGTGCTACATTCTTATAACTTATCGTAACTTTGCAACTGTAAGAGCCCTCCGTTTCCACTTGTAAGGATCAGACACCTAGAAGAACTGAGCTGATTGCCAAATTTTTAATTCTGAGACCCAAAACTAACACTCTGTATCTTCAAATCCATGTTCTTTATCACCTCATTGTAAGTTAAATACCACTTACTTAGTAAAAATGTTACTTACAAAATTGTGAGGTGCCCATAATTGTTTCTTGAATGGAATTTCTCATTCTAAGGGAACTACCTATTAACTAAAATTGTCTCATCAATAATGCAAACTGTGATAATAAAGAATAAGAGGTAAGAAAAAATTAAAATACTAACAAAAGGCTTCCTTTCGTGCTCTAATATTGTTCTCTAAGGCACAGAGAATTATCAAAAACACACAGGGAAAAATCCAGGAATAAAAATAATAATAATCTCTTTTATCTATTTTTTTTTTTGCTTTTTTTGTTTGTAATGTTCCTATGTCCTATCTTCCTCAAAGTGACTGTGTGTTTCTTGCAATTCATAGACAGAACAGATATCAAGAAAAACAACTATGACAACTTCAAAAAAGCAATCTCTAAAAAAAATCACAAGAAAAGGCGACATTTTAAAATTTCATTGAAACAGTGTGCATATCAGATGACAGTTCAGATATGGTAGGACACTGACAATAAAGTTATTTAATTCAATACATATTTATCAAGTGGCTATGTTACAGCAGTTCAGTTTCTTGTTCTGTCATAAAGTATGCCAATGGAAGTTCTGGGTTGGTAGGTACTCTACTACCGGGCAA
The DNA here is from genome assembly GCF_043159975.1 of Macaca nemestrina. Lineage (NCBI taxonomy): Eukaryota > Metazoa > Chordata > Mammalia > Primates > Cercopithecidae > Macaca > Macaca nemestrina. The sequence goes on along the minus strand of NC_092132.1, from coordinate 138,322,604 downwards.
CAATAATGAAGATGAAGTACTGAAACTAGCTTGATTTAAAAGCTTATGTGTATTTTGATCTATTTTGTAGAATTTTTTGTCATAGCCACTTAAAATATAAAATATTTATTCCTCTGTAGAAAGATGAGAATATGGCACCCAACCAATGCACTGTAGGGGATCTTGGAGTCTAGCGTTGGAGATGCTCTTATGTCTTGACATAAGAGGACATCATTCTTGGTTTTTCACCATTTTTCTAAAGCATTGGCTTTTGTAGGTTTTATTTCAAACACTGACTTTCAAAATAGGCTTCTTGAAGCTTTCATTCTTAATTTTTTTGATGTATACAAGAGTACTCTTAAACATTCATGTCTTCAAAATGAGATTTCATTTCAACCATTTTAATTTTTATCCTTTCCAAAAAATCCCTTCATAGTCATATTATATTGACCAAATAATTCTTAACAATTTTAGCAAGGGCATATCATGATAAAGATGACAAATTTCTCATAAATATTAATGAGAGACCATAAAATATTTAACCTCCAAAATTACTGAACTTTATGAGAAGACGGAAGTTTGAAGAAATGAAGTAAATATTATCTTAATAATATATATTACAAAATATATGTGTTTTCCTCTGTAATTCTCAACAAAATGGTCATAGACCTTTGCCAAACATGATTTTTTCCATATGAATGTGTTTTACTTATCTCCTTTGCATGCATAAGCAGTGGGCTATTAAGCAGAATGCTATTATTATTTCTAGCTGGAGATGTTACTTCTTCCCACTTAGAAAAATAGTATATTGTACAGTTTAATTAAAATCTCATTTTTGTTACTTTTTCATCAACTTAGCATTTTGATATCTGAGAAAAGTATATTTCAACAAAAAGTTACATCTTGGCAAATTCTACCCATTTGTTGCCCTTGGACATTGTATCAGACAATAAATATAGTGGGGTGATTATGGCTTTGGGGTTTTAATGCTGAAATGTAAGCTCTTTCGTTTATTTAACTTACAGGTATTATTTATGGTATAGTTTTCCAAGAGTTTGCTGAAACATTGTGACAACATATTTAATTAAAATTGAGAATAAGGAAATAACTATTATCAGCAGGTGGTATTTATCCTGAGCCATAGAATTTACCCATTTTGTGATTAGCCACCAGAAAACACAATTTAGCTTTGTTTTCAGGAAAGGTTAATTTAGCAGCAACCACATTTACCTTGTCTTTGAGAAGCACAATGGTTGATAGAATCCTACATCATGCTGTTCAGCAAATGAAAGCGTCTCCTATTTTATAAGATTACAGGGAACGAGGCTCTACTTGTTCACCATGAGTCCACCAACACTAAGTACTTTACTTAATAGATTTGGCAAGCATGAATATCTGGGGAAAGTTTAAAAGAAACATTCAAGTAAAAAAAAGATGCAAAACCAAATATTTTCTGACTGTTCAAAAACCTTTGCCCCATTTGAGGGTTTGGAGTGAGAAACATTTATTCTCTGTAATTCATGAGGTCTGCCCTGGACCAGAGCTCCAGCAATAATAAAGTCATATGTTATCCAACACTTACACAAGCATGATTAAATGCTATAATGTAGGAGAAAATTAGGAAACATAACTTAAAGTTGTTATATTCTTTTAAAAGATGTATATTTGAAAGTGTTTATGGCCTACTTATAAGCTCCATGTAGTGGTATCCAGTTACAGCAGAGAAAAACGAAATTTTTTTCAAGTAATGTTTTATGCAGTCTTTCACAGCAATGCAAGCATAAAACCCAAATAGCTTTACCAAACTCTGAGACATTTCTCTTCATTCTTTATTGAAAAATGAAATAAAGCTACAAGCAGCAGAGATACTCAACAAGGAATCATCAGTGAATTTAAATGTGTTTACATTTAAATGTATCATGTTAGTTAAATCTTCCAGTGTATGTGTGGCAATACATAAAGCAACAATTTGCAATGTTTACTGAAATTTGCATTTTTACATTCTTTCATCAAAACCGATTCATAAAGCTAAATTTTAAATACGGTTTTGAAATCCTTTACCTCTCAAAAAAAAGAGTTCACGACTTGTGGAATTTTAATGTTTTCTAAGGATCTATTCAGATAAATTGTGGAGGGGTTAAGTGAAAAAGGAAGGTGAAGAAATACAACTGTCAGTAGGTACCTCCAGTAGGATTATGATTGTTCCACAGTCCTCGTCTTTCCGATTTGCTCAGGCAGACTCTATAACTATTTAAAACAATTATGGGCTGTGGTAATTTTAGACTATTCTGTCTTGCCCTCAAAAAGTATCTGTTTGTTGAAAATAAAGAAGGAAGAAAGTACCCTACTATATGAGAGACTTAGTGAAGATTCAAATAAAACGTACTCATTTCTGAAGGATAATTTTAGTCATAGAGGAAGAAATGCCCTAAAATACAATATCCATTTTTATCTGCCAATTCTTGTAATCTGCTGCCTCTGCTCCCTGAACAGCATGGTGCCTCTGCTTAGAATACTTCCCCACCTTCAGCCTACCCCTATGCCAACCTGGATGCTCACATAATCATTCTGCTTTGTTTTTATTATTTAATATTTTGAGCACAAAAAATAATATGTAATGTATACTTAAGGCATGAAGAATAATTTAAAACATATATACATCCACTGCCAGATTCAGCAATTAAGTACTAAAATTAACCTTGAAGAATCTTTGTACCCTCCTTAATCTTATTTTTTTTTCCATCAAAGTATTAATACGATTATTCCTACGTTTTACTATGGATTAACCACATATACACCTGTCACCAAAATATCAGAGTTAAGTGTTGTATGTTTACAGGCTTTGTATAAATGATACCATGTTATATTCTTTTGTCATATCAGTGTTTTTGTAATTTAGCCATGCTGACGAGTGAAGGGCTGATATCTCAATTTTATCTTTGTATATTATTCTTTTAGATGACTACAATACAGGAAAATTAATCATTTTCATAGTGATCATTGTTTGGATTTCTAGTTTAATACAAAGCTGCAATGAACACTCTTGATGAAGTCTCTTGGCATACATGGCAACAGTTTCTCTAGACTTTTGTGGAGGTACAGGGTATATATATTTTTAACTCTACAAGAAAATGTCAGATTGAATTTTCAAAGTTCATACACAATGTCACATAACCACTTGCAGTATATAAGCATTCCTCTTAGTCCACGTCTTCACGAAAATGAGAATCTTCGCAACCTCCAGAAATATTCTTGTTGGAATTTTAATTGAAATCTATTGAATATTTTAATCAATTTCAGAAAAGATATCTTTGATAGTGATTCTTCCCATTGATGTATAAGATTTTCTCCATTTGTTTTGGTTTGATTTACATTCTATAAGCATAGCTTAGTGGTAAATGTCTATCAAGATTTTTAGATTGTTTTCAAAGAGAAGGGCAATTGATTTTTAATCAGCCACTTGTTAAATTTTAATCAGCCACTTGGTAAAATGGAGTATAAATTTTTTTCTCTAAGTTTTTCCGATGTTTTGTATAGTCAGTTATATTATCTGTGACTAATACAGATTTGGTGTCTTTTTAAACATTTACATATTTCTTTGTATTTTTATTTTTTCTGCTCAACAAACGTTGAATAGAAGCCATGATAGTGGCCATTTTTCTCATTATTTTAAAAATGCTTTAAATGTTTTATCATTCATTTGATATTAGTTGTATATCTATGATCAATAATTAAGATGTGTAGGATTCATTCTGTTTCTAGTTTGCAAATTATTTTTAATATAAAATTGCACTGAATTTTTCAAATGTTTTAAAAAAATCTATTGAGGTGATATTATGGTGTTCTTCCTGTTCTTTTTTCAGTTTACTAACTTAGGAAATTAAGTAAATGAATTTCTCAAAAATTAGGTAAATTAATTTAGGAATTTTAAAAGTAGGTAAATAAATTTTACCACATTAAAGCCGCTATTGAATGATCTTGAATGGGGATTTTTGGCATCATTGTTAATGAGTAAGACTAATTACTTTGTCTCATATTGATAACACACTTACATAAGCCTCATAAAAAGAATGGTATAGTGGCCTCTTCTTATTTTCTCTGGAAATGTATGTACATAATAAGAATTATGTATTTATAAGAAGTATTTGTTTATTGACAGTTCAGTAAAACTAAACTTTAAAGTTATTTAAAATTATTTGTTAAATATTTTTAAATGTATTCAAATTCTTTAATTGGTTATGAATCTATTCACCCAACTTCTTGAATTAATTGTGTTGCTATGTTTTTCTTGGAACTGATCATTATTTCTAAATTTGAAATACATTGACAAAGCACTGCTCAAAGTTTTCTCTCTTTTATTTACACTTTCTCCTCTATAGGTTTTTTTTTATAATTCTTGTTGATATTTTTATTTCTCCTTATTTTCTTGACGAGTCTTTCATGAAATCAATTTTACCTTGAATATCCATTGAAGTGAAGAGGGCTGGTGACAAATAAGTATGTGTTGATTGATTAAACAATCTTGAAACTGTAGTGTAAGCAATCTTAATTATCAAATTCAAAATTATTAAATAATAAAATTGTATAGACTATCCAGTATGTAATAAATTTATCATGTGGCATTTTTCCAAGATAGTAGGGATGCCTCCAAAAAATAATAATGAAGAACTTTTGAAGTAAATCATATTAAAGATAAATGAAAAAACGGTTTGTAGAATTATATCTAGAGTTCACTGAGTTTCAGAATGACTTCCAGATTAACTTGATCATATTATGGAAGCCTATTTTAATTAACTATGGCTCACTGATATGTTTTACCTTAATTGAACATTCTGGATATAAACAAGTAAATAATGAAAAGGGACTTACTAATTTCAATATTGTGAACAAAATAGAACATGTTTCCGTTATTTTTGAATCACTGCATTTTTGGTTTCCAAGTGGTTTATGTGCATAAATCAAACTTTGCCAATTACTTAAACTCTCTGTTCCACTTTTCTCTTTGTAAAACAGTGGGAAAATAAAACTGACCTCATTACTTTTTGAGGGAATTCATTTAATCATCATGTGTGCATCTCATAGAAGACATGCTATGCATAATAAGTGCAAAATTAGCATTAACTATTGCTAATATCATAGGCAAATATACAATAATGTATCTAATGATTGCAGACTTAGTATGAGTGGATCCTTCTGAACTAATGGCAAAGATGTGCTCCTGAGTCCTACAAATATCTTATTTGAACAATGAAAAGAGAAAGTCTGAGGTCTCAAGGTAGCATTCAAACAGCTGCAATCAGGGTGCATGCCTTAATAACCAACATCATTCCCCTCAAATGTGTCACTACTATCTAGTTTATATTGCAATTTAAGCTAAACATTGCTTACTATCTAAGTTCTAATCACGTGACCTTTCTTTTTCCAGGGAAGAAAATACCCAGCATTATGTACTTGGGACGATGTCTGAAAAGGTCTATTTAGTCTGGTGGAAGTCAGACTAAATAGTAACCTTCTATACAGGGTTTTACCAAACATAGAAAGACTGTTTTGCAGAGGAAGAGCCACATTGTCAAATAATATAGTAAAACTGGGCATCATTGTCTTGATTCTGATGGGAATTCTGCTTCTTTCTTTATAATCTTTATCCTTTTTTCCCTCCTTGCCTTATTTCATAGAATAACACCTTCAATAAAATGCTAAATATAAATGGTAAGAGTAGACATCTGTTCCCAATCTTAGGGAAAACATTTCCATGTTTTAGTGTCAGGTATGATGTTAGCTGCAGGTTTTTTTCTTTTAAATAGATGCCCTCTGTCAGGTTGTGGGAGTTCCTTCTCTGCCCCGCTCTTGATTCCTAAGTTATATAGGACATTTTTGAAAAATCATGATTGGTAGTTGAATATTTTCAAATGCTTTTCATCTATTGAGATGAGCATATAACTTTTCTTTTTTTATTTTGTTGAAATGCTAAATTGCATGGACTGATTTTTGTGTGTGAATGTTAAACCTTGCATTTTTGGGATAAACCATGTGTGGCATCTTTTTATGTACTGTTAGATTTCTTTTGCTAATGTTTTATTAATGATTTTTGTTTCCATTTTTATGAAGACTATTAGTATGTAGTTTATTTTTCTTATAATGTTATTTTCTCATTTGGGTATCAGAAAAAAATAGACACAATGCATTTTTATTTTCTGAAAGAGTTTGCATAGGATCAGTATTATTCCTGCCATGAAGGCTGGTTCTCATTAGGAGAAAAGCCACCTAAGCCTGAAGTTTCTTTGTGGAACAGTTTTTAATTACAAATTCAAATTCTTTAATAGTTAGAGAATGATTCAGGTCTTTTATTTCATCTTTTGTCAGTTTTAGTAATTGATATATTTTAAGGAATTTATCCATGTTATTGAATTTGTCAAATGAGAGAACACTACTAAACACTTAATCTTGTATTCTCACTGACCTCAAACCCTAAGTCTTATGGTGACATTTAGTGTGATTGCCCACAGACAGAATGATGTCTTTCTACCATGTGACTTCATAGAATTATGTCATTCTCTTCAGTAAACTTTCATCTCCCTTCCTTATCCATATTTCATATTCTTATGCATCCTTCAAAACTATACTCAAATTTTATCTCCTTTTTAAAGATCCAAAGGCCCCTCTCATGCCCAGGATTCCCACTAAGCATGTCACGTAATCTTTAGTGACTGATTTCCTCATTTAGTTATTTATTTAAAAATATTTAGTGGCTGGGCATGGTGGCTCACGTCTGTAATCCCAGCACTTTGGGAGGCTTAGGTAGGCAGATCACCTGAGGTCAGGAGTTCTAGACTAGCCTGGCCAACATGGTGAAACCCCATCTCTACTAAAAATACAAGTAATTTCAGATACTCAGGAGGCTGAGGCAGGAGAATTGCTTGAACCTGGGAGGCAGAGGTTGCAGTGAGCCGAGATCATGCCATTGCACTCCAACCTGGGCAACAACAGCGAGACTCCATTTCAGGAAAAAAAAAAAAAAAAGTGATTATGATATGCCAAGTACTATGTTGAGCATGTTATGAGATATCAAACAGATCAGGTTGATTTCTTCATAAAACCTTGGCATCAACAAAATAAATTAGATTATCAGGCCAACAAAAGATTTATTGGAGAGAAAAAATCTGTACTGAGAATTTGAAGCATAAGTCAAAGCAGACCTGAAAATGCCCATGTGAATGAATATTTTAGGTGGAAGGATAGTATGCACAAAGAATGGTGTATGTAAGGAGCATGAAGGAGAAGAATGTGAGAAGGATTTTAAATATAAAGTTGGAAAGTTAAGTGGGGCATTGTCTAAGCACGTTTATAATAATATTTGCTGACTGAATTTAGGTCTTATCTGTTTGAAGAATTGGCAGATAGTACATTAGGTAACTTAGATGATATTTTAAATGTGTTACATAAAACATAAAGTAAGAATATGACATCAGTTTTGACAACATAAAAACATAGAAAGAAGTAGAATTGTTAGGTGCATACCACTTTAAACAATCTAATTTCCAAATAATCACTTTATTAAAAGTAACCCACACCATGACAGTAAAAATTATTCTGAGAAAATTGAATTATTTTTATGGAATTATTTTATTAGTTTTATCAAATTGTGTCTTCTGGATGATTTGATTTCTATCCATGGAACTACCGGACATAAATACTCATTTGGCCGTCTCTAAAGCCATTCTTTCAAATCTTCTTCAGAAGATCTGGGAATGAAAAATTGAATAAGGAAACATCTTATAACTTACAAACATTTACAACACAGGATTCATATCCCTGAGATAGACACATTAAATAACACAAGACAGAAAGATCATGAACAAATAAAGCAATTCATAAAATTATTTAGTATAATGAAACAATATGTAGGTGATTTTTATATGCTATTCTTTCTATATTTGTCTTGTTATTTTATAAGCACAATTATTCACTAAAATAAAATCTTCATCAAATTATTGAATCAGCCTCTTATTGTGAAACATAGAGGTCTTCATAAATGTGGAGCCATAAAAGAATTAAGACAAGTGCGTAGTTCTTTAGCCCATCCTAAACTTTACCTTATAATTGTACTTTTTGACCCTTATAAAATTTTGGAATCAATGTCAAATTTAATATGATTTTACATTCTACCTTTCATTATTATAGCGGTGTAAATATGCTAGCCCAGTTAGACTGAATGTGTTCTAGTCAGTGACTGCATCTTGCTCATTTCTGTATACGACACAGTATCTGACACAATGTTTTCTTCATAGAAGATCTTCACTAATCTTTTTATTTTAAACAAGTTAAACATATAAGATATTAACATTTCTCACCAGTATCAATCTTTTTGTCTCTGTTTTGTCTTCTAGGTAAGCAGAAAACTCTTCTGAAATTTCACTTAGCTGGGGCTATGTGACTGGTCCTGCCCAAAAGGTGGCAAGCATATGTGGCAAGGGGCATTTCCTGACCTAAGCCTTTAGTTTCCAGAACAACTTCTCTCTGTCATTTCTTCTCATGATAGAGCAACAGAAGTAACACATTCTTGTGGGTATCGTTAAAAGATGACGTAACCTCTGACAGCCTGAGTCCATAAATGTCTGCATAGAGCAGAGCCCCTTTCTAACCTGCCTGTGAGATACTGTGAAACAGACCTTTTTATTGCCTTAAGCCGCAGAGGTATTTGGAGATGTGTTTCACTTCAGCAAAGCTGGTTCTTTCATAACTAACATATATTTTTCTTAAGTGATAAAACACTAGTGTGTATATGAATCTTAGTAATCTCTCCTCATTGCTTTTTCTTACTAGGGGATTGTCTAGGAAAAGAAAAATGAGTCCTAATGAGTTGTACATACATAACCAGCTATCTTTTTAAAGTGTAACTGCTCTATGTTGAATGGATACTAACAAGTTCTTTGACCACAGCAGATAATGAAAAACACTTGAGATTAGAAGGTTGGTACATAACAGAGTCCCAATAAATTATTGATTAATAGAAACATTGTATCACTGAGGTTTTACAAATGTTTCAAAATGCATAATGACAGGAATTTTGAACAATCCTAAACCGGATAGATAGTACCCTCATATTCTTTTGTCCAGAATTATACAGGGACCTCAGGATTTTGCTAGAGACTTTTTAGATTAATCTTTCCAAACATCATAAACTACACATATTTCAGTATGTTCTTTTTTAGAGTCTCATTTTAATTTCCATTGAAACTATAAAGGATTTCAGGTTAGTTTTTATTATGGTTTTGCTCTACTGCATATCAGGGTGATATAGCAGGGAAGAAGTGATGGGAGAGGAACATTGCACAAGTGTATTCTTCTCATTGCCAGCTGACCACATTCTTACTCTATTTGCTGTAACATTTCTCTCCCTGTCTATCTTATTCCTTTCTGGCCTCACAAGGTCATATCTAAAAACATTTTAAGAAAAAATAAATTAAAAATATGGAAACATAAGAAAAGATCATTTGCCTGATATTTAAGCTTCAAAATCCAACATTGAAACTAGACTAAATTCCTAAGAGCAACTATTTTTCAATCTGTTCTGCAGCTGTCTGGTTTTATTTCACTTTCTAAAAGCTATCATTATCACCCATTTCCTTGAGGATACGCTCTCTAGTGAATTCAAGCTGACAGTGTCAGTTGCACTTCAATCATTAACTATTACTTCCTCTGGATAACAAAGAAAGGGTTTTCCACATATAACAAAGTAGATGATATGGTTTGACTGGACACCCATCTAAATCTCATCTTGTAGTTCCCATAATCCCCATGTGTCACAGCAGGGACCAGGCGGAGATACACGAACCATGGGTGTGGTTTCTCTCATCCTGTTCTTGTGCTAGTTAGTTCTCTCAAGATCTGATGGTTTTATAAGGGGTTTCCCACTTTGCTGGGCACACATTCTTCTCCTTCCTGCCACCATATGAAGAAGAATGTGTTTGCTTGCCCTCACTAAGTTTCCTGTGGACTACCTAACCCTACAGAACTATGAGTCAATTAAACCTTTTGCCTTTATAAATTACTCAGTCTCAGGTATATCCTTATAGCAGTGGGAGAACATACTAACACGGCAGATTGGTACTGGGAATAGTGGGGATGCTACTGTAAAGATATCTGAAAATGTGGAAACAACTGTGGAACTGGGTAGCAGGCAGAGGTGGGAATGGTTTGGGGGGTTCAGAAGAAGATAGAAGAATGTGAGAAAGTTTGGAACTTCCTAGAGACTGGTTGAACGGCTGTGACCCAAATGCTTCATGGTGATATGGAAAATGAAGTTCAGACTGAGATGGTCTCAGACGAAGATGAGGAAATTATTGGGAACTGAAGTAAAGGTCACTCTTGCTGTGCAAAGAGACTGGCGGCATTTAGTCTCTGCCCTAGAGATCAGTGTACTTTGTGCTTGAGAGAGATGATTTAGGGTATCTGGTGGAAGAAATTTCTAAGCAGCAAAGCATTCAAGAGGAAGCAGAGACAAAAGTTTGGAAATTTTGGAGCCTGATGATGTGACAGAAAAGAAAACCCCGGCACTTTAGGAGGTCAAGACAGGTGGATTACCTGAGGTCAGGAGTTTTAGACCAACCTGGTAAACATGATTAAAACCTGTCTCCACTTAAAAAAAAAAAAAGAGAGAGAGAGAGAGACAAAAGTTAGCTGAGCATAGTGCCACGTATCTACAATTTTAGCTACTTGGAAGGCTAAGGCAGGTGAATTGTTTGAACCCGGGAGGTGGAGGTTGCTGTGAGCTGAGATCGCACTACTGCACTCCAGCCTGGGCAACAAAGTGAGACTGTTTCAAAAACAACAATAACAACAACCAAAGAAAACCCTGTTTTCTGGAGACACATTCAAGTCAGGTGCAGACATTGTATGAGGAACCAAATGTTAATCACCAAGACAATGGAAAAAAATATCTCCAGGGCATGCCAGAGACGTTCATGGCATCACCTCCCATCACAGGCCTGGAGGCCTAGGAGGAGAAAATGGTTTCTTGGGACTGGTCTTGGGATGCCCTCCTCTATGCAACCTATGGACACGGTGCTCCATGTCCCAGCTGCTTCTGCTCCAGCCATGGCTACAAGGGGCCAAGGTATAGCTTGGGCCATTGCTTCAGAAGGTGAAAGCCCCAAGCCTTGGTGGCTTACACATGGTGTGGAGCCTGTGGGTGCACAGAAGAATTGAGGTTTGGGAACATTCATCTAGATTTCAGATGGATGGAAATTCCTGGATGTCCAGGGAGAAGTTTGCTGCAGGGGTGGGGGCCCCATGGAGAAACTCTACTATGGCAGTGCTGAAGGGAAATATGGAGTTGGAGCCCCAGTACAGAATCTCCACTGGGGCACTGCCAACTGGAGCTGTGAGAAGAGGGTCACCATCCTCTAGACCCCAGAATTTTAGATCCATCAACAGCTTGCACCATGGGCCTGGAAAAGTCAAGACACTCAACACCAGCTTGGGAGAGCAACCAGGAGGGGGCTGTGCCCTGCAAACCTACAGAGGCAGAGCTGCCCAAGGGCTTAAGGACCCATCTCTTGCCTCAGCATGGCCTGGATGTGACACATGAAGTCAAAGGAGATCATTTTGGAACTTTAAGGTTTAATGACTGCCCCACTGGATTTTGGACTTCCATGAGGTCTATAGTTCTTTTGTTTTAGCCAATTTCTCCCATTCAGAATAGGTGTATTTACCTGATTCCTGTACCCCCATTGTATCTGGGAAGTAACTATCTTGCTTTTCATTTTACAGGCTCATAGATGGAAGGGACTTGCCTCGTCTCACATGAGACTTTGGACTTGGACATTTGAGTTAAAGCTGGAATGAGTTAAGACTTTGGGAGACTGTTGGAGGGCATGATTGTGTTTTGAAAAGTGAGGAGATGAGATTTGGAGGGGCCAGGTGTGGTATAATATGCTTTGGCTGTATACCCACCCAAATCTCATCTTGAATTTTAGTTCCCATAATCCCTTCATGTTGTGGGAAGGACCACGTGAACACAGTTGAATCACGGGGGCAGTTTACCCCATTCTGTTCTCATGATAGTCAGTTAGTTCTTTCAAGATCTGATCTGATGGTTTTATAAGGGGCTTACCCCTTTGGTTGGCACTCCTTCTTCTCCTTCCTACCACCATGTGAAGAAGGACATGTTTGCTTCCTGTTCCACCATGAAGGTAAGTTTCCTGAAGTCTACCCAGTCCTGTGGAATTGTGAGTCAATTAAACTTCTTTCCTTTATAAATTGCACAGTCTCAGGTATGTCCTTATAGCAACCAGAGAATAAACTAATATGCTACATATGCAGAATGTTCAGAATTTCTGTGGGTAAGACATCTGTCATAATCTACATAGTAGTTTCATTCTACATTCTTAACTCTTTTATAAATGTTACTTGGTTTTCATTATGGCCACTCTTACTTTCATTTTTTATTCTGGAAGGCAGAATTTATCAATCAGATTCATAGATAATAAGGTTCTTTGCTCACATAAGACTTCAATAATTCTCAAGATACAAGTAGAAAGAAACATGAATTCACAAATAGATAACATACATTCAGGAAAAATAAACATGGGTACATGGGTAAATTGCATCATATATTTTAGCTCCTCATGGGACAAAACTGCCTTGGGACAGAGAGTTTGAAGACTTACTGTATGAGGACACCTTTTAATATGACAAAAGGGTGTATTGACAGACAATTGAAAGTAGTTGTATTTTTTTTTTAATTATACTTTAAATTCTAGGGTACATGTGCACAACATACAAGTTTGTTACATATGTATACATGTGCCACGTTGGTGTGCTGCACCCATTAACTCGTCATTTACATTAGGTATATCTCCTAATGCTATCCCTCCCCCCAGCCCCCACCCCACATCAGGCCCCAGTGTGTAATGTTCCCCTTACTGTGTCCAAGGGATCTCACTGTTCAATTCCTACCTATGAGTGAGAACATGCGGTGTTTGGTTTCCTGTTCTTGTGATAGTTTGCTGAGGATGATGGTTTCCAGCTGCATCCATGTCCCTACAAAGGACACGAACTCATCCTTTTTTGTGACTGCATAGTATTCCATGGTGTATATGTGCCACATTTTCTTAATCCAGTCTATCACTGATGGACATTTGGGTTGATTCCAAGTCGTTGCTATTGTGAATAGTGTTGCAATAAACATAAGTGTGTATGTGTCTTTATAGCAGCATGATTTATAATTCTTTGGGTATATACCCAGTAGTGGGATGGCTGGGTCAAATGGTAGTTCTAGTTCTAGATCCTTGAGGAATTGACACACTGTCTTCCACAATGGTTGAACTAGTTTACAGTCCCACCAACAGTGTAAAAGTGTTCCTATTTCTTCACATCCTCTCCAGCACCTGCTGTTTCCTGACTTTTTAATGATTGCCATTCTAACTGGTGTGAGATGGTATCTCACTGTGGTTTTGATTTGCATTTCTCTGATGGCCAGTGATGATGAGCATTTTTTCATGTGTCTGTTGGCTGTATAAATGTTTTCCTTTGAGAAGTGTCTGTTCATATCCTTTGCCCACTTTTTGATGGGGTTGTTTTTTTCTTGTAAATTTGATTGAGTTCTTTGTAGGTTCTGGATATTAGCCCTTTGTCAGATGAGTAGATTGCAAAAATTTTCTCCCATTCTGTAGGTTGCCTATTCACTCTGATGGTAGTTTGTTTTGCTGTGCAGAAGCTCTTTAGCTTAATTAGATCCCATTTGTCTATTTTGGCTTTTGTTGCCATTGCTTTTAGTGTTTTAGACATGAAGTCCTTTCCCATGCCTATGTCCTGAATGGTATTACCTAGGTTTTCTTCTAGGGTTTTTATGGTTTTAGGTCTAACATTTAAGTCTCTAATCCATCTTGAATTAATTTTCGTATAAGGAGTAAGGAAAGGATCCAGTTTCAGCTTTTTACTTATGGCTGGCTGATTTTCTCAGCACTATTTATTAAACAGGGAATCCTTTCCCCATTTCTTGTTTTTGTCAGGTTTGTCGAAGATCAGATGGCTGTAGATGTGTGGTATTATTTCTGAGGGTTCTGTTCTGTCCCATTGGTCTATATCTCTGTTTTGATACCAGTACCATGCTGTTTTGGTTACTGTAGCCTTGTAATACAGTTTGAAGTCAGGTAGCGTGATGCCTCTAGCTTTGTTCTTTTGACTTAGGATTGTCTTGGCAATGCAGGTTCTTTTTTGGTTCCATATGAACTTTAAAGCAGTTTTTTCCAATTCTGTGAAGAAAGTCATTGGTAGCTTAATGGGGATGGCATTGAATTTATAAATTACCTTGGGCAGTATGGCCATTTTCATGATATTTTGATCCTTCCTATCCATGAGCATGGTATGTTCTTACATTTATTTGTGTCCTGTTTTATTTCACTGAGCAGTGGTTTGTAGTTCTCCTTGAAGAGGTCCTTCACATCCCCTGTAAGTTGGATTCCTAGGTATTTTATTCTCTTTGAAGCTATTGTGAACGGGAGTTCATTCGTGATTTGGCTCTCTGTTTGTCTGTTATTGGTGTATAAGAGTGCTTGTGATTTTTGCACATTGATTTTGTATCCTGAGATTTTGCTGAAGTTGCTTATCAGCTTGAGGAGATTTTGGGCTGAGATGATGGGGTTTTCTAAATAGACAATCATGTCATCTGCAAACAGGGACAATTGGACTTCTTCTTTTCCTAACTGAATACCCTTGATTTCTTAGTCTTGCCTGATTGCCGTGGCCAGAACTTCCAACACTATGTTGAATAGGAGTGGTGAGAGAGGGCATCCCAGACTTGTGCCAGTTTTCAAAGGGAATGCTTCCAGGTTTTGCCCATTGAGTATGATATTGGCTGTGGGTGTGTCATAAATAGCTCTTATTATTTTGAGATACATTCCATCCATACTGAATTTATTGAGAGCTTTTAGCATGAAGCACTGTTGAATTTTGTCAAAGGCCTTTTCTGCATCTATTGAGATAATCATGTGGTTTTTGTCTTTGGTTCTTTTTATATGCTGGATAATGTTTATTGATTTATGTATGTTGAACCAGCCTTGCATCCCAGGGATGAAGCCCACTTGATCATGGTGGATAAGCTTTTTGATGTGCTGCTGGATTCGGTTTGCCAGTATTTTATTGAGGATTTTTGCATCGATGTTCATCAGGGATATTGGTCTAAAATTCTCTTTTTTTGTTGTTGTGTCTCTGCCAGGCTTTGGTATCAGGATGATGTTGACCTCATAAAATGAGTTAGGGAGGATTCCCTCTTTTCCTATTGATTGGAATAGTTTCAGAAGGAATGGTACCAGCTCCTCCTTATACCTCTGGTAGTATTCGGCTGTGAATCTGTCTGGTCCTGGACATTTTTTGGTTGGTAGGCTATTAATTATTGTCTTAATTTCAGAGTCTGCTATTGGTCTATTCAGGGATTCAACTTCTTCCTGGTTTAGTCTTGGGAGAGTGTAAGTGTCCAGGAAATTATCCATTTCTTCTAGGTTTTCTAGTTTATTTGAGCAGAGGTGTTTATAGTATTCTCTGATGGTAGTTTGTATTTCTGTGGGGTCAGTGGTTATATCCCTTTATCATTTTTTATTGCGTCTATTTGATTCTTCTCTCTTTTCTTCTTTATTAGTCTTGCTAGTGGTCTATCAATTTTGTTGATCTTTTCAAAAAACCAGCTCCAGGATTCATTGATTTTTTGGAGGGTTTTTTGTGTCTCTATCTCCTTCAGTTCTGCTCTGATCTTAGTTATTTCTTGCCTTCTGCTAGCTTTTGAATGTGTTTGCTCTTGCTTCACTAGTTCTTTTAATTATGATTTTAGGGTGTCAAGTTTAGATCTTTCCTGCTTTCTCTTGTGGGCATTTAGTGCTATAAATTTACCTCTACACACTGCTTTAAATGTGTCCCAGATATTCTGGTATGTTGTATCTTTGTTCTCATTGGTTTCAAAGAACATCTTTATTTTCGCCTTCATTTCGTTATGTACCCAGTAGTCATTCAGGAGCAGGTTGTTCAGTTTCCATGTAGTTGAGTGGTTTTGATTGACTTTCTTAGTCTTGAGTTCTAGTTTGATTGCACTGTGGTTGGTCTGAGAGACACTCTGTTATAATTTCTGTTCTTTTACATTTGCTGAGGAGTGCTTTACTTCCAACTATGTGGTCAATTTTGGAATAAGTGTGATGAGGTGCTAAGAAGAATGCATATTCTGTTGATTTGGGGTGTAGATGTCTATTAGGTCTGCTTGGTGCAGAGTTGAGTTCAATTCCTGCATATCCTTGTTAACTTTCTGTCTCATTGATCTGCCTAATGTTGACAGTGGGGTGTTAAAGTCTCCCACTATTATTGTATGGGAGTCTAAGTCTCTTTGTAAGTCTCTAAGGACTTGCTTTATGAATCTGGGTGCTCCTGTATTGGGTGCAGATATATCTTTAGGATAGTTAACTCTTCCTGATGAATTGATCCCTTTACCATTATGTGATGGTCTTCTTTGTCTCTTTTGATCTTTGTTGGTTTAAAGTCTGTTTTATCAGAGACTAGGATTGCAACCCTTGCCTTTTTTTGTTTTCCATTTTCTTGGTAGATCTTCTTCCATCCCTTTATTTTGAGCCTAGGTGTGTCTCTGCAAGTGAGAGGGGTCTTCGGATTACAGCAAACTGATGGGTCTTGACTCTTTATCCAATTTGCCAGTCTGTGTCTTTTAATTGGACCATTTAGTTCATTTACATTTAAGGGTAATATTATTATGTTTGAACTTGATCCTGTCATCATGATATTAGCTGGTTATTTTGATCGTTAGTTGATGCAGTTTCTTCCTAGCATCGATGGTCTTTACATTTTGGCATGTTTTTGCAACGGCTGGTACCGTTTGTTGCTTTCCATGTTTAGTACTTCCTTCAGGAGTGCTCTTGTAGGGCAGGCCTGGTGGTGATGAAATCTCTCAGCATTTGCTTGTCTGTAAAGGATTTTATTTCTCCTTCACTTATGAAACTTAGTTTGGCTGGATATGAAATTCTGGGTTGAAAATTCTTTTCTTTAAGAATGTTGAATATTTGCCCCCAGTCTCTTCTGGCTTGGAGAGTTTCTGCCGAGAGATCTGCTGTTAGTCTGATGGGCTTCCCTTTGTGGGTAACCCGACCTTTCTCTCTGGCTGCCCTTAACATTTTTTCCTTCATTTCAACTTTGGTTAATCTGACAATTATGTGTCTTGGAGTTGCTCTTCTTGAGGAGTATCTTCATGGTGTTCTCTGTATTTCCTGAATTTGAATGTTGGCCTGCCTTGCTAGGTTGGGGAAGTTCTCCTGGATAATATCCTGCAGAGTGTTTTCCAACTTGGTTCCATTCTCCACATCACTTTCAGGCATACCAATCAGATGTAGATTTGGTCTTTTCACATAATCCCATATTTCTTGGAGGGTTTGTTCATTTCTTTCTACACTTTTTTCCTCTAAACTTCTCTTCTCACTTCATTTCACTCATTTGATCTTTAATCACTAATAATCTTTCTTCCAGTTGATTGAGTCAGTTACTGAAGCTTCTGCATTTGTCACATAGTTCTCATGTCATGGTTTTCATCTCTATCATTTCGTTTATGGACTTCTCTTCATTGGTTATTCTAGTTACCCATTCTTCCATTCTTTTTTCAAGGTTTTTAGTTTCTTTGCACTGGGTATGTAGTTCCTCTTTTAGCTCTGAGAAGTTTGATTGACTGAAGACTTCTTCTCTCAACTCGTCAAAGTCATTCTCCATCCAGCTTTGTTCCGTTGCTGGCAATAAGCTGCGTTCCTTTGGAGGGGGAGATGCACTCTGATTTTTTGAATTTTCAGCTTTTCTGCCCTGCTTTTTCCCCATCTTTGTGGTTTTATCTACCTTTGGTCTTTGATGATGGTGACGTCCTGATGGGGTTTTGGCGTGCGTGTTCTTTCTGTTTGTTAGTTTTCCTTCTACCTGAGAAAAGAGAGGATTTGAGCACTATGCCTGCCTTCCTCCATCCTCTTCCTCCACAGTGTTTAAATCCATTAGAGATCATAGTCCTTGTCCATACCAACATAGGATTCAGGAAAACCAGTGATGGTGAGCATTTTTTCATGTGTCTGTTGGCTGCATAAATGTCTTCTTTTGAGAAGTGTCTGTTCATATCCTTCACCCACTTTTTGATGGGGTTGTTTGATTTTTTTCTTGTAAATTTTTTAAGTTCTTTGTAGATTCTGGATATTAGCCTTTTGTCAGATGGGCACATCATCACTGGTCATCAGAGAAATGCAAATCAAAACCACGATGAGATACCATCTCACTCCAGTTAGAATGGAGATCGTTAAAAAGTCAGGAAACAACAGGTGCTGGAGAGGATGTGGAGAAATAGGAACACTTTTACACTGTTGGTGGGACTGTAAACTAGTTCAACCATTGTGGAAGACAGTGTGGCGATTCCTCAAGGATCTAGAACTAGAAATACCATTTGACCCAAACATCTCATTACTGGGTATATACCCAAAGGATTATAAATCATGCTGCTATAAAGACACATACACACGTATGTTTATTGTGGAAGTATTCACAATAGCAAAGACTTGGAACCAACCCAAATGTTCATCAGTGATAGACAGGATTAAGAAAATGTGATAGACTGGATTAAGAAAATGTGGCACATACACACCATAGATACTATGTAGCCATAAAAAAGGATGAGTTCATGTCCTTTGTAGGGACATAGATGAAGCTGGGAACCATCATCCTTAGCAAACTATCACAAGGACAGAAAACCAAACACCGCATGTTCCCACTCATAGGTAGGAACTGAACCATGAGATCACTTGGATACAGGGTGGGGAACATCACACACCCAGGCCTGTCAAGGGGTGGGGGGCTGAGAGGGATAGCATTAGGAGAAATACCTAATGTAAATGATGAGGTGATGGTTGCAGCAAACCAACATGGCACACGTACACCTATGTAACAAATCTGCACGTTGTGCACATGTGCCCTAGAACTTAAAGTATAATAAAAAATATACATATATATTTTTTTAAAAATCCCATTTATCCAATTACAGTGGATAAACGCCACCAACTAAGAACCTATTAAGTCAGTAAAGAAAATGTTCATTATACGCTTAGTTCTAATTTCACATGATCAATCTTATTAATTCTTTTATAACTATAGAATTTTTTAAAAAATCAAACTAGTATGTATTTGCTGAAAACATTTCTTAAAATTATTGGCTGTGATACATCTGACTTTGCTCATAACTGTATGTTTATTTTTTAAAAAATGTTATTTTCAATTGCCATTTATTATGAAATTTGCAACAGAGCACTGGTTTCTGCATCTCCACTTGGTTGAACATCAGTATTATGCCTTTAAGTATGTCTATACTTAGCATTTAAAATAGAAAATACTTCATATTGAAATTAACATAACACATATTTCAATTTAACTGCCATTATAACTTACCTAATTATGACTAACTCCATGGTATGTATGCAATATCCAAATAAGCATATTGAAATGTTTTCCTCGATGTGTAGAAAAAATATATATTATATGAATCAGTCTGTTGACATTGAGTATGTTGCTAATGAGTTTATGTGTAATAACAGAAACGATACACACACCTAACAACTGCAATGTAACAACAGCTAACTTGATGCAATGGTTAAAGTAAAAAAATTCCTATGACACAGTAAGACGTTTCTAATAAAAATGTTTTATACTGCTTTGAGGTTTAAGTTAAAATTAATTAAAACGTAAAATTCAGTGTTTTGATCATATTTGCTATATATTTCATGGACTCAATAGCTGCTTGGTGTCAGTGCCTATGATATTAGAGAACACAGTCGTAGAGCAACCAGCAGTGATTTTTATGAGTGGCATTTGATTAATTGCATGGAAGTAGGCTAACTACAAGGAAAAACAAGTGGAGACGTTCAAAGGCATTGTTTTGTAACACGTGTATTTGCAGTATATTATGTATTTGACCAGAAGTAATGAGGGAATTTCAAAGATTGTTTTTGTTTGCTTTTATATGCCTGCTTTAAACTCTATGTTTCCCATTCAAAATGTCCTAAGTGAAAAGATATTCTTCATAAACAAATCTGTATTGAATGATAACTACGCCAAACACTGTTAGAAGCCATATATCTTATATCTTGTAATCATCTAATTTAGGCAGTTGATTTACTTAAAGTGTTTCGTACCGTTTGCAATGATTCTACGTGTAGAATTTCAAGTCAAATGCTGGCATGGGAATACATGTATCTGCTTTCTATTTACAAGTTTCTCACAAGCCACTTGTATCACTTTGGAGAAATCACGTGAAATTGATTCTCAATGCTACTGTGACACAAAGCCTGGGATTACTTATTTATGGCAAGATATTGCCTTCCTTTCTCCTATCCCCAAAATTGGTCAATTTTATACAAGCATAAAAAACACATACGAAAAAAAATTGACTCCTTTGTGATAATACACAGCTAGTTGTTGACCTGTGACTTATAAAATAAACCTGAAAAAGTCACTTGAGATTTAAAGCATGTTCCTTAAATAAGTTGGAATACATTGTTTTCTTTAATTCTCTACAGTATCACGTGAATTTCTGTGCCAGTGATTAAACAAGAAAAAAAAGTTTTAAACACAGCATTCATAAATGATTAGTTCAAAACCAGGTAGGATTATCCAGGTGAAAAATCTATATTTTTGCAATCTTAATACACAGGGACACGATCACAATTATATGCAAGTCATTAGCCCACACGTTATCTATCAAATTCTTTCTCAATGTGGCTCTAAAGCTGCCCTTATCAGAAAATGAATAAACTGTCTAGAAGTTTGAAACTATGGCTGCTCACAGACCTTGATCTGGGTTCCAACTGCATCACATAATATCAAATTCCCTTGCATTGTACAAAAATGGTTGTTATTGCAAATGCGGTTTTGATCAGCAAATAAATGCCTTACTCCATCAGAGGAAAGATGATATCACACTTAAACTTGCAAAATGGTTTTGCATTCTTATAGAGGAAATAATGTGTTTTAGGGGCAAGAACACTATTGGGAATTAGAAAACTGCTTATACTCCTGGCCTTATTGCTGACACGCTGTTTGGCATTAACACCAAACTTCCCACTGCCTCAAATTGCTCATATGTGTAATAAGTTATCTGTCACACCACTGGTATCTGCTTAACAGGGATGATAAGAGAATTAATTAAGGGAGTCTTTAATCTGCTTATGGCTGCTCTAGAAAATATATTTTAAAATAAGTAAATGAAAGTTACTTAGTAGTTAAACTGCTTTATAAAGATTCTCAGAAGTGATATTTTTGATTTAATGGATTCCAAAAGGAGCTACAAAAATTCAAAGACTCTCCCCTTTGAGTGAAGGAAGGCACTGATTATGGAACTATAGCACTGTACGGTGTTCTGCTCTCCATGGACACACTACTACTCACCAGCCTGCTGTTACCACAATGACTCAGGATAAAAGGAAAAATGATTCATGATAAAAGGTAAGCATCTGCTCTTCCATAGAGAAATGAAGATAACCAAATTAACCAAGCATACCTGAGTAGATGATAATTGCACTCAAAGGATAAAAAACACCTTGCTTTGCTGGAAATCCTAATAGATGGTGCAAAACTCTGTTGCATATCACATGAAATTAGGCCTTATGTTGAAATTCAGTGATTAAACATCCTGCTTTAAAGATGCATACTTTTTGAAAACACAATAAACACATAAATTGTAATTATAATTTAGTGTAATGTAACTGCCATTATAATTTTTAAACATGTTGAAAAAAAATACAATGAAAAATTATATTAGGGTAAGCAAGTGTTATACAGCTTAAGTACAGTTGGAAGGTCTGGAATGTACAATAAATCATTGTTATTCTGTTTTGTGCTGCTATAATAGAATACCTGAGACTATGGAATTATAATGAATAGAAATTTACTGGCTCATGCTTCCGGAGGCTGGGAGGTCCAGGACTGATGGGTTGGCATCCAGTAAAGATTTTCTTGCTATGTCATTCCATGGTAGAAGGTAGAAGAGCAAGAAAATTCAAGACAGAAGTAAAAGAAGCCACACTTCCCCTTTTATAACGAACTCATTCCCACACTAATGAACCCATTCCTGAGGTAACAGCATGAATCCATCCACTCCTCCTTCATGAACTAATCACCTCTCATTTGGCTCCATCTCCCAACACCGTTGCAATTGCGCATTAAGTTTTCAAGGCATGCTTTTTCAGGAGGATACATTCAAATCATAGGCATCACATATAGCCTCACTTTATGAATAAGTCTAGACATATCCGGACAATTCTATAAGCCAGGCCCCACAGGTAACTTTGTAATGTAGTGAGTCATGCCCCCTGCACCTCCATGAAATTCTGACTCAATCTTTAACATAAGAGAATGTTTAGAAGAGGCCTAACATTTTGACATATACTACTATACTAATGCTTAAGTGAAACACAAAATGTACTGAACTAATATTCAAAATATACACAATACGATACTTATGAAACTGAATAACAGATACGAATCCTGAATCTTTGAATTTGTATCTTACAAACGAACAATGCTTATGCATGTGGAAATCTGCAAAAGACATGGAGTTGGCAAATCTGAGTTTTCATCTTGAATTTGACAAGTGAACTCTGTGATCCTGGGCATGTCAAGTATTGTCACTTAAAAAACGACAAAACTGTCCTCCAGTTCCAACTAAAAATCTCTGAATTAGATATAAACTTCATTTTTTTCTTAAGTCACAAATTAAAACACAATGCTTACTTGATAGATTATAAAGAGAAAGGTATCAAATACATTGTAAAAACTAATGTCATACTCTGTTAATGTTTTAAAACATTTAAAAATGTTCAAATTATGCAATTACTAAGCTGACAAAGTGCTAGCCAGTTTTTATAAAATCACATGATTATTTAAATATTAGTAATAATAAATCCATATATGAAGCAAATTCTTAAATTTGACAACTAAACAAATAATAGTCTTCCCCCTCGTTTTTTCATTCTGCTCAGAAACATTTAGTTTAATAAGATCCTTTAAGATGCTCTTTTAGCATATTTAAATTAGTAATCGCTTTTTGTCATTATTTACACTAACTCAAAATTAATCAATTAAAACTCTGTTTATTCAGAGGGTAACTTTGTAAAGCAAAATGAACCAAGCAATGACAAAATAAAAACAAACAGAAATAGAAATATCAGAAACATCCAGACATGCTTTATTTCAACTAACATTAGATAACCACTTACTCTGTGTTAGACCCCATTATAGGCACTTTATATTTATTGCTTTCTTAAATCCTCATAACTCAAAGATGTAGCCACTGTCATTATGTCAATTACACAGATATCACAAAGGCATGAAGAAGTTAAGAAATGCTTAAGCGCACCCACCTTCCAAGTGGCAAAGTCAGGATTCATAGCCAGGAATTTGAGTACCAGAGTCTATGTTCTATACCACCCTGTAGCCTTTCAGTAAATGTAATTTGGTTTGGGAAGCAATAAATAGATCAGCTTGGCATAATTATAGAAAATATGAGATGGGAATCAGAATTAGAGTTTGTCACTAGGTGCTAGGACAAGGGGTTTGGATTTAATTTGATAAAACACGAGAATTATTGAAATTTTCCAAGCTGAGGCACTATACGGTAAGAGCAGAGTTTCAAAAGATCCATCTGGCAGTAGTGTGCACTGTGTGTTAGAGAGATCTTTCAAGTTAGGAAGTTCTCATTATTGTGAAAATGAGTGGGCAGTGATGAGGAAATGGAAAGCCGGTGTACGAAATGAGAGGCGGCACTGTGAAAAAATGACTAAGACATGACAACTGATGAACAACGGAAGAGAAGCAAGAGAAACATGAAAGTTCGACAGTTTTGAGTTCGATGGACTTGGAAACGCATGATGCCATCACAGAGAAAAGCTATCAAAGCACAATTAGATGGGAATCATGAAGGGAGGGATGACTTCAATTTTAGGTTTGCTAACAGACCTTAAAACCTCAGTTTAGCATTACGAAGTTCTGAGGATAAAATAGTAAGTTTCTACCTAACATCTTTTTCTGGGTAGAGGTGGTTAGTAAGACACTATTACAAATTTTCAAAAACTAAACTGCATAGAATTTTCTGAAATGCCACTAAAATCTATATTTGGATTCTGCATATAAAAAGAGAAAATTCTTGTTCAAAGAAATAAAATTCAAGTAAACATGGATACTTTCCCAGAAAAAAAAAAATTGCCATTTTAACAGGGTGAAGAAAAATGTGTAGACTTTTTTTTTTTTTTAGGTAACAGAACTACCTTGATACTTCATATTGTATACACAGTGTCTCCATCTGTAGCTTTACACTTGCCAAGCCAAATAATTTGAGATAAAGTACTTTAAAAATGCAAAGACAAAACTAGCTAAGAATCTTATATACATATGTATATATGTACATGTATGTATATATGTACACATATACATCTACCATTTCATATATTTGTTGTATGTGATATTCATGTATAAATATACTTTATATATATACACACACACATATGCACACACACTTTTTCAGTATCTGGTGTGTTTCTCTGTGTTATTTTTGCCATTATCATGCTATTACTTTGAGTATTTGCATACTTTGCTGTGATTTCTATATGCATATATTCAGTCTCCATTTCTTTTGTGAAAACATAAAATTTATCATCCTTTTATGCCTTCCTATTCTCTTTCATCCTAATTTAGTTAATAACGTTATCTTTTTTGATGTGTACCTTTGTGTTCAAAAATATACTTCTGCTTTCACTTTTTATCAACTTTAATAAAATGCCTTTAAGTGACCATGTATGAGCCAATAAGTAGGCTTATTTTATACTCTATTGTTTCTATTTTTTGTTAGTTGAAGGGTCTTAACACATGACATTTATATGTTATGTAGTATATGTATGTGTGTATGTATATGTGTGTGTGTGTATGTATATATACATGACTAGTCAAGCACTGAATTTTCTGAAATGTCACCAAACATTTGATTATTGGGAACTGGAAAATTTCTCAGCTCTTTCACCTCTCCGATACTTTAATTCTGAGACATGTTCTACTGCATCCCAGATTTTTCTAACAGGTTTGACCTGGAGTTGACCATAGTAATTACTGTGTGTGTGTGTTTACATATACACATATCTACTCTATCATATATATTGACCATAGGTGAGCATATGCCTATATATAAATGTATAACATATATGTGTATATATACTATATACGTGCATATATATATACACTTCTAAAATATCTATCATCTATATATTCTTTTTACATATTTGAAATTTTTCTCTGAGCATTTATCATTTTGTCTTGCCTATACCAGCCTTTTTTGTTCTTAATTTACAGTAGTACTCACTGCTCACCACCAATTTTCTTAATGTAGTTTTCCCAGTGTTTTAAGTGAAATATATCCTCAGTTAGCACCTGGAGTCATCACAAAGCCAGTATTTCCTATGATACTGTGTGTTCAAAAATATTTTGTTTGATTTGAAGGAAAGGCCAGTGAATTACATAATTGTTAGCTCAAAACTTCTTTTCTTGAGTTTCGTTAGATGTTGTTCAACTGTTTACTAATTTTGAATATTTAATGTCTAATAATCTGATGACAATCTCATTTTATTTTGTTTATATGTGGCATGAGCCTGGGTATGAAAATATTTAATCAAAGTAAAATTTCTAATTTTCTTTTTCAAAAGTGTATTCAGTTGAATATTTTCTGGATTTCTATATATTTGAGAATATTATTCTAATGTATTAATATGACACAATAATTTCAGGTTAATTCTAAGTGAGATTTTGGTATTTCTAAGCATATCTGGTAAATTGACACAAAGAAACCATAGAGACTAATGACTTTTGGAAAATTCATCCCAATGCCAAACAGACCAAGTTTTACATTTGACCTATCAAGCTTGAAGGCAAAAGGAAATTATGAGTAGAACATGGTATATATTACAAATAACTGTCTTTTAAATTGATTACTCTAGAAATGAAGACATGCATACTTAATATATCAGACATACGTTAATCAAAATTTTTACCCTTTCTGTCACTGGAAGAGGCATTGGATATTTTAACTTTTTTTCTTCTAGTACATTCTGTCATTGTTCTGTCCATGTCAACCTAACACTTTACATTGCCACCTTAAGTTTTAATTGCCAGAGCCTTTAACTCTCCCTCAGGATTTTCTCTGGGTTCTTACAGGCAATCTGGAAGCGAACAGGAACTAATAATACACTCCAGGAGCATGAGTCAAACATTGACTAATGGGAAACGGAGAATTTCTCAGCTCTTTCTCCCCTCTGATAGCACAATTCTGAGGCATGTTCTACAGCTTCCCAAATTTTCCTAATAGGTTTGACCTAAAGTTGACCACAGCGATCACTTACTTGATAACATGATCATTTTATAGGCTTCCATGCCTTTCCTCTTTTATCTCACTACAATCAAAAGAGCTGGTACAAGAAGTGGTCCTGAAAAACAGAGCCCTCAGGATGGAATTTTGGAATCTGTTTACTCACCTGCCAGATAGCAACACAGACCCTGTTACTAAGAATGATTAAGACTGGTAATAATGCTTGACTGCCCAATAACCTGAAGGGAATTGGAATGAAGGTCCTATAAAAAGGAATGGCCTGGCCAATGCAAGCTATTGCATGAAAGACATGGGTTAATTGTTAAGTATGTAAGATTTATGAAATCAGCTGTTAACTGCTAATGAAACGTTTACTGAAGAAAATGGCAGAATCATGGTAGTCAACTATCAACTCAGGGCATGTGTGAAAGCCAGGAAACTTCCATGTCAGTATCCAAAGGGTCTTTCATTTCCAGCAGTTGGAAACGAACTGTGCTGAAAATTGAGTCCAGGATCTAATTGTGACAAGAACAGAGTTCCAAAGAAAGCCAAATTGGCAGCTCTAACAAGACTCCTCCGATAAAGTCAGGAAACCAGTTTGCCTTGGCTAGTAAAAGCAGTCCCATTCCCCTCCAAAAGAATGCCTGGAGACTGTGCAAATTCATTATCTAAGGCAGGTGATCAATGCTTGTCTTCCTCAAGATGTGCTCCCACCTCTCTTCATTGTTTCTGAGGAGTAAGATTAAGACTTGGTATGGCCTGATTGGGAAGCACTTCTATTCCAGAAAAACCGGCACCAAAAGATCACCAAATCTTAGTTAATATATACAAGTGAAGACTGGGAGAACATGCATGAGTATGGATCTCCAGGGTTAGTTACCTTATTGTGCAATGTAAAAGGGACTACTTTAGGTGGGGGAGGGGGAATCGATTTTTACAGTTAGTGAAGGAATTTTGTACATAAATTATACAGAGTTGACAAATTCCCAGCTGTGGTGCCACATTTCTCAATTAGCTTACCTCCATCTGTAATATTATTTTATTTTCTTTCAGGCTGTCTTAGGCTGACAAGGTATTTTTTGCTCCTTCTGTTCTGCATAATCTTATCTTTTCCAATGTTTAGTATTAATTAACATCTAAGGGAGATTATATTTTATCTGGGTTTAAATAATTCTTTCAATTTTACAGCTAAGCTTAGTTTACTAATTTTCACCAAATTAACTCAGTGCAGTCCCCTTTACTCTGCCCTCAGAAACTGAATAGTTGCAACTCTTCCCTTGTTTCTAATCCTTCACAACTGAGGATAAACCTGATTCAAAAGTTCTTTGATAATTTTTCAGAGGTGTTGAGTGATTTTTCAGTCTGTGTATGTCATCATCCATTCTGAAGGGGGATATATCTTATTCTTTTGAAATTGAATTAAATATGAGAAGAGCATGACACATATTTTTATATTTGCAACCTGAAATTATATGATCAATTAGGACACCTTCAAAACATTAAGATGACTACATTAAAATTTCAAAATATGTATTTACCTGTATCTACTTTTCTTTCCTTTTCCAGTAATACTACTCGGAATAAATTAGAAAGAAAAAAGTACTACTTAAAGTAAGGTTTTGAGAATAACATTATACCTCCTGGCAGTATCTCTTAATCTACAGGTAAATATGCCCCAAAGTCACCTACATGCCATGATCAAAAGAACAAATACTAAGATAAAATCTAAAAAATTCATGCTGCCCTAAATATTATAAGTATACAAGCTTTGCCTTTATAATTACCGAAAAAATTACTTTAACCAACGGATAAAACAGAAAATGGTAATGAAATATTTATTACCAACGACGTGATAGGCAATTACATTTCCAAAAAGAGAAGAGACAAAAGAAAGATAAAAATGCATTACCTGACTACTTTGGGATAGATGTTATTATATATTATTTGATATTCAGAATGATCTATCTAAAGTAGTTTGTATCATTCTCATTGTATGTGAGGAGAAACTGAAGTTCAGAAAGTTAAGTAAGATTAGGTTAACCATTATTAAGCTGGTAGATAATGGTTTTGTTGAAAGACTTTATAACCACAATAGAAGATAGAGATAAAAACAACATGGTAGCTACTTCTTGTTTATCATTTATTTATTTTATTTTATCACAGTAAGAATTTTCGAAGGTCAGCAATGTGAACAAGAGTTCTCTGAATACTAAAAAGCCTTTGTAAACATCCTTCTTTGTAAAATTGATTTTCTCCTTCGATCTCACTATTATCACTTGCCAATTGGTGT
Organism: Macaca nemestrina; assembly: GCF_043159975.1. NCBI lineage: Eukaryota > Metazoa > Chordata > Mammalia > Primates > Cercopithecidae > Macaca > Macaca nemestrina. Next base: position 138,293,922 of record NC_092132.1, on the reverse strand, counting down.
CTTTTAACTCTCTCCTGCATTTCTCATTCTCAAATTATAAATATGTCAAGATCAAAAAGAATGCCAAATTTATACCATTTCTAGAGGAATTTAAGGGTTCAGTTACTATTAGTTGTTCTTTCTTGGAAAGTGCCATGAAATTAATTTCAAATTTATATTTGTACAAATCATAAAAACAAAAATATATATTTGATGTTTAAATTATATATCAATATACCATCTTCTAAGCAAAGTGTTATTCAAAATCATAATATAACATTTACCTATAGTTTCTTGAAATTAAAAAATATTTCTGTAGAAAAGTATACTTTCTCAAGGAAGAAGCTTTTCCAAACAATATACTGTCTTAAGCTGCCTTTTAATAATTCTGAATGTGACAGAAAACAATAAAATTAATATCAGTTTTTACATCATTTTGTCAATTTCAAGTGATCCATTACAAAGATAAATTACGTCTTCTCTTAAAAACACACATTTGTAATATGTGGTTAAGAATATACATTGTTAATTTTTAAAATAGTTCTTTACCAGATAGAGCTGAGAGCCACTAGAAGGTTTACAAATGTTGAAGAACAATATTCTTTTTATCTTTAATAAATTGTAAACATCATAGAATAAAAAATGAGATGATGTAAACAGATTGGAAAATGCTGAGATATTTTTTTAAAAATTTATAAAACAAGGCGTCAAACTTCAGATTGAACGCTAGTATGCTTTAGAAATGAGAAAACAAATATAAAAATTCACGGTCAAATTTTCTATTTTTGCCAAAAAATAGACTGCTTTAAGAGAATAAATGTTATACACGATTAACTTGAGCATACAGCCCTATTTCTCATAAAAGGGCAGAGAAAAATTGTCACATTTCAACGAGGTCCTTTTCTGGGCAGACATTTCCAGTCAGATCACCAGAAAATAGTGGGGGAAAATACCCAACCAAACAAGCAGATCTGTTTCTTAGCACGGTTCTTAAATTGTCAAGGTATCAATACAGAGACAAGATGATGACAGAGGCACAAATTGGGATTTTACAGGAGCAATGTGATCATAGAAAATCCTGAGACTTCTGCCTTAATTCTTATTTAATTGCTTTATCTTACCTTCGAGAAAATTCAAATGACATTTTCAAACTCTTAAACAAAAAGACACAATCTTCTCTCCATTAGCATTAGCTCAGGCAAAGAGCTGCATGTAAATAACAATTTGATCAAAAGAACACGTCTCTGCACAAGTCCCTTGACTATCCAAGAAGAAACATTTAAAAAAAAAAAAAAAACTTTATTTTTTTTAAGAGACAGAGTCTCACTCTGTTGCCCAAGGCTGGAATGCAATGGCGCCATGATAGCTCACTACAGCCTTGAACTCAAGCGATCCTCCTGCCTCAGCCTACCAACTAGGTAGCACTGCAGGCATGTGCCACCATGCTTGGCTAATTTTTAAAACTTTTTGTAGAGACAGCGTCCTGCTACATCGCCCAGGCTAGTCTTGAACTCCTAGCCTCAAGCAATCCTTCCACCTTAGCCTCCCCAAAGAGCTGGGATTACAGGCATCAGCCACTGTGTCCAGTTGGGAACCATTTTCTTTAATGAAAGAGTGGACCCAAAATGTTAAAATAGGAAAAAAGGGAAAAACCTTTATGGTTTTGAAAATTTAAGAATTAGGTGGTGATAATTGAGCACATTAGTTCCTTCAGATTTCATATCCAAGAGAAATATTCAATCTTCAGAAAACAGAATACACTCATACAAAATCACACACACACATAAACATATATGCATATATGTATATGTATATGTATATACTACTCATCCCTACTTACACCCAGTATGAAGTACTACATGATACACACACACATGCGCGCACACACACATACACATTTATACATTTGGAGTAAATATTCTGAAATATATATATTTTCAGAGATAATTTGTTGCATGGAATAATTTCAATGTCTCAGCAAACAGAAGACTACATTCAATGCCAGTATATTCTCGAGTTCCTCTGCTTTCAAAGAAAATATACTTTCTTCACTTTGTGATAGAATATTAAAAATTAAATAAACCCTCTAGGAAAGTTGTATAATTAGTAGAAAACACTACATCTAAATTTAATAAAACAACAGAATATGCTAAGATTTAGGACATTATCTTTTAAAAACCTAAAACAAATCGATTTTAATTACAATATTTAAAGCTTCAGAGAATCAGAAGCTCACAAGTTATAAACTAGAATAGAAAGGATAAACGGTTTACTACAAATGACAATTTTAGGAAACTCTCAAAAAGAAGTATGTCATAGTTAAAATGAGATAACTTTTAATAATCACAATGTTAACATTAAATTTCAATGTAAAACAGGCTATTACGAAACACCAAAAACAAATGTTATGATGGACCAATGAAACATATAGATGAACAGTATCTACTTTCAACGCCCCTGAATAGTCAGCATCTTAAAGTCCTCGAAACACTGAACTTTTTAATAATTTATATTTCACACTATGTGCAGGGTTCAGTGGAAGAATCTCAAAATTCCACAAATAATTAATTCTAAGAAAGCTGAAGTTATAAGGGGAGATACAAATTTAGAGAACTGTGAGACTTTATTTTCCTTTTTAAAATCTTCCTTAAAGTAATTGCAACTGGGAAGATTAGTTGATCCCTGGAAGTTGGAAAATGCAGTTCTTTTCACAGAAAGGGAAGACAGTGGATTTCAGAACTATAAAAGTCTGAAAAAATGAGTAGTGAATAGTTGGCAAGGGAATCTGTGAATACTAGGAATCTGCCAGCACTATTTTATTTTCTTTTTGGGAATGTATCATTCAACTAGAGAAATAGATGAATGCTGTATTTTTGTGAGTTAATTAGCTATTTCTGCATAACAATTCATTCAATATCCCATTGCTTTAAAAAATAATCATACATTTAGCTCATTTTGGATCAATAACTTAGAGTGAGCTTGCCTAGATGGGTTTTGTTGGCACCTGTGAACTCCTACACATGTCCAGGGGTCAGCTGAATACCACTATTTTCAGCTAGTATCAACAGGAACAGTTAGGCCAGCTGGCATAAGTAGACATAAATGGCATGTTGCAACTATTCTAAACATGTTCCTCATATCCCTCTAGTAGACTACCCTGGGAATTTTCTTATGGTGAAAGCCTGGGTTCAAGAGAGCAAGGCAAAGTTTGCAAGCAGTTTGCAAGCTCTGTTTGCATCATATTTGCTGACCTCAGTTGGCCAAACCGTTCATATGACTGAGCCTAGAATCAAGAGATGGTTCAGATTATTACAATGGGAAAAATGAATATTGGGCCATCAATGTAATTACTCTATCACACTTCATCCTCTGGCCACACCTCTCTTATATGCAAAATATGCCCCACTTCACCCAGGATCTCTAAAACTTCCTCCAATCGTGCATTAGGCTTGGAATCCATGATATTATCATATGCATCAGGTCCACACGGAGCTCTTCAGATGTGGTTCCTCTAGATGTGAAGATAAATTAAAAAGCTAACCTATCCAATTCTCACATACCAAACTATGAGACAAGGGTAGGAAGACTACAATAAATGCCATTATTCGAAAAGAGGGATTTAAAAAAGAAACAGAATAGTCATTGGTTCATAATAATTCTCAAATTCTGCTGCTGAGCCAGTGTTGCAAGATTCTTCTGATCTGGGTGCAGGGAATGTTTCCTGTTCAAGCCTTATTTATGCTTGTTGGAAGTGTCTTTCCAGCCCAAGGTTCTCTATGATTCTTGGTTCCACATTCTGGGATGCCCTTCCCTTTTCAATTTCCTTAGCCACTTTTGAGACTTTATTGTAAGTTATACCCTTGGAGCAATATTCTAAGACTACTTCCTGTTTGTAGAAATGTTGTGGCCCCAGAGACCATTATGCATTTTGAATAATGTAATACTATTTTAAACTAAGATGGCTTTACTTTTCCCAATATAAAACCTTGAAATATTGTGTGGTTTTTCTGTAATGCAATAATGTCCCATTCCATGTCTTTTTGTTAATCCTCCTTAGATTTGTTCAGTTTCTTAGATCGTAATTTGGTTCTATGTGATAATTTTGGTTGTCCTTAGACACTATCTCTTTAAATATTTCTTCTGCCCCATTCTCACGTGTATTACACTGTTTGATATTTTTCCACAGACATTGGCTGCTCTATTTTCCTTGTGTTTGTTTGGTTCTCTCCTTTCTTTTTTCCCTTTGTGTTTCAGTTTAGATCTTTCTTTTGATCTGTCTTCAAGCTGATTAACTCTTACCTTTGTTGCACCTACCTTGCTGTTAAGGCCATCAAACACATTTTTATTTTATGTATTATATTTCATATCTAGCATATCCATTGCTTCTATTTTTAATAGTTTCTTTTTTGAAGTTTTCTACCTCTTTCTACATATTGTCTGTTTTCCAACTAGATATGTTAGAATTCTTCGTATCATTGTTTTAAAGACCCTTTCTGTCAGTTGTAATTTTTGAGTCATTTCCATATATATTATTGACTGCTTATCTTCTTGGTTATGGTTCTCTTCCACTCTATGGGCTCTTGTGAGGGACCCATTTTCATTTTTCTTATAATTTGGGGGGTACCAGTTATTTTGTATAAAATTAATACTGATGTTAAAAAAAAAAAACCTGCCCAGAGATATTTCCTTATTCTGCTAGGTTGCTAGAGTTAATAACTTGAATCAATAAGATATATAGAAGTAGGTCTGAGATTTATTGCAAATTTTGATTCAATTTCCCATTGACTTTTATTATTTTGAGTGCAAGATTAAAAGTATTCCTTCAGTAGGACATGAACACTGATGTTATTCTGATAAACCATTTATTCTTTACAGCCTGGACCCAGCTTTAGGAATGATGAAATCTTTGCTTCCCAGAGAGGCTTTCAGGTTTTGAATAAAGGGAGATTCTGTTCTCCAGTCCCGCTCTTGGCTTGCTCTCACACTGACTTCCTGTCCTGGCCTCTGGGTGTTTCTCTAGCCTCTTGCCCTGTCTCCAGTCTTCCAAGCACAGAGGCCTTACACTTTGTGATGGGTGAGGAGGATATCTAAGAGAAACTTATCTCAGGTTTTCTGCTTTTAGCCCTCCAACCATGCCTTGGTGAATTTCCCTCAATTCACTTGTACCAGTTCCCACCATCAGTTTCGAGAAGTCTGAAGTGCCTTGGTGGGGTTTACCTTGCCCTGACCCTGGTCTTTTGTGACGCCCCTCCCCAGGCACACACCTGTGGAGAAGAACTGGTAGCTAGGTGCTGACTTACACTATGGTAGCCACTGTTCAGTGTTCCAGCTCAAATACAATCATTAACATCTCATTTAAATTAAGGGCAGTTCTTTTTACTCCTTCTGTGGTGAATTTCTAGTCCTCGCACCACTCCACCATGGATGAGTTGATGATATCCGTTATGATTCTTTTCTCTCTCGTAAACTGCTTACCACTATTTACAACTCAGTTCATTAACTTTCACCAAAACCTCAGGTTTTTATGGTAAAAAACAAACAAAAGCAACAATGATGTTGTACATCATTGGGCTTATTTTTGGATGTCAGGTATCAGTGATGTTCTTTTGAGATATTTACATTATTGCCAGAAACAAAATATGCAATTAGATATTAATTCTTATTTACAGATTTTTTTAAAAAAAAACTCAGTACAATGGATTGGGAAATCATTAGGAATAAACAGTCATGTGATATGTTATTTATATCTGTGTTATATGCATTTTGCTGATGACCTAGCGTCCACTTAATAAAAAAATCCCAGACACATTATTTTGGTATATTTCATCTTTATTTCTGATAATCTTAAAAATATATTATTCTACAAATCATTTTAAGCATTGTATATGAAGAATTCAGTATTCTTGGTAAGGTAATTTAACACGGGGCACAAAGAACTAAAATACACAACAGGCTTCATGCCATCCCTATCTGGGACAATGTTATCAAAAGGTACAACACATCTCTGACCTCATGAGACTGCTTCCTTCAGTCATTAAATAGCAAGTCATTGCCTACTGAAGTTAGATGCACAAATGGGTTTTGTTGCTTATTTTACACTGAGGAAACATTCAGAAAAAAATAGCAAATACATTTAAAGAATTGTATTGCCTCAATCTGACAATGTGCCATAGTTTTTAGCAATACTTAAACTTAGTTCTATTAGGAGCTAAATATTTAACATAAATACTGAATTCCTTATTTTTATACATATCACTGTAAATTTATATGTAACTACATAGCTTTTTTTTTCATGGTGAAATAATTCTATTATTTTATTTTATGCTTTAAATGTGTAATTTTTCCAAAGAATAAGCAGAGCTGAGAGAAGCAGTCTTCCGATGGCAGATTTGTGTTTCTAAGAATCTTATTTAATTAGAAGAATTTTGCTGCAATTGTCCTTTCTCGGGCATTGCAAAGGCTAAAAAACAGTTTTAACTCTTCCCACAATTCAGAAAACAAATCTGATTACCATGCAAAATAAAAATAAGTTTAATTCAAGTCTATTCAATTACACAAGTAATTTTTGGCTTATTTGAATCAATTTTTTCAGTTTGCAACTCAAAAATGAGATTGCAGACAAAATGTTTGCTTAAAAATACTCTGCATGTGATCAGGAGCACCTATTAATCTGTAGGCAATAAAACCTTGTTTTATATTTACTTATGTGTACCTCATCTAAATGTCTGGTAAAATTTGTATAGACATCTTAACCACATATATTGGTGTTAACAGGACAAATAGCATGTCTTTAAATAACAATTGCTGAGATTTTTATAAAAGGTCTTCTATCTGTAATAGCATGCCAATGATAGACAAGAAGACAGGGACTATGGGTAGGGGGACCTTCTAAAGCAGGGATCCCCAACTCCCAGGCTAAAAACCCCATACCGGTCCATGGCCTGTTAGTAACTGGGGTACACAGAAGTGAGTGGCAGGCTAGCAAGAGAAGCTTCATCTGTATTCACAGCCATTCCCCATGGCTCACATTACCACCTGAGCTCCACCTCCTGTCAGATCAGCAGTAGCATTAGCTTCTTAGAGGAGCACAAACCCTATTATGAACTGCACATACAAGGGATCTAGGTTGTAACCTCCTTATAATAATCTAATGCCTGATGATCTGTCACTGTCTCATATCACCCCCAGATGGGACTGTCTAGTTGCAGGAAAACAAGCTCAGGGCTCCCAATTCTAATTATGATGAGTTGTATAATTATTTCATCATATATTGCAATGGAATAATAATAGAAATAAAGTGCATAATAAATGTAATGCACTCTAATCATTCTGAAATCATCTCCCCCACTCCTGGTGCATAGAAAATTTATCTTCTATGAAACCGGTCCCTGGTACCAAAACGTTTAGGGACGGCTGCTCTAAAGGATCTGGTACATAGACTCCATGAAAAAATTTGAGAAGCCAAGGTCTGGTGCTTCTGGCAAGAGTCATGGAAAAAGTGGTCACTTAGCTTTTTCAGGCTTAGTCTCAAAGTGGATGATTAAAGTCTTAGCAAATGTATAGAGATTTTCTGGTTCAGAATATTCTGATGATTTATTCAAAAGTATATTATGGAGTCATCTAAGATTTTATTTTGCATAGCAGTGTAGGGCAACAAATTTAGATAGCTTTACCTGCTCTGACAAGTTTCTGGGTTAAAATGATGTGAAAATAAATATACATGGTGGAACTGATGAGAACATCGTCGTGAAGCCCTAGAGCAAGTATTAACATGAGAAGGAAATAGACTAGGATTTAAAATCTTTACATTCCCCTTACTACTTGTAACACATATTACTCAGATTGAGCCTTATCACTTCTCTTGGGCTATTAGAGTTCAATAAAGATTAGAGGCTTTATATGCAAAATTCTTACTATAATGCCTGGCACATAGTAGAAATGAAGGAGTAGAATTTAGTAAATCTTTCATTGGCTAACGCACATTGACCTGATGTGAGGTGGGAATTCTGAACTTAGAGGGCACCATTACAAATTCTTCTTGATCCATATTTGCAGATCATCAATGGAATATAAATGTACAGTATCAAAGAACTATTTTTTATTAATATAATTGCTTTCTTCGTTAAACTAATGTATGTTCGTTAATGGTCTAGATGTTTAAACCTAATTACACCATAGCTTTACTGTCTCTGCATTTTAACCTAATTCCTTACTTTGTCTCCTTTCCAAACAGGTACTATAAAAACAAAATCACATAATTCATTTTAAGTCATTAAAATAGATTAAAGAATACATTTCTACAAACCTATCTTTGACATTTGAAGTTTTATTAAATATCATTTAACGAAACTTTTAACCCAAAGTCATGAAAGCAAATTACTTGCAAAGAAATAAATGAATTCAATTATTTTTCTAGGAGCTTTAAAATGCTGGTAGTTTTTAAGCATGAGGATTTTCTATTTCACTTGGAGGTTAAGCAACAAATGGCAAACAAACATTTATAATTATGATAAAAATGGGAGATTTTTATATTTTATTAGAATAATAGTATTTTAGAAATCTAAGACAAAAGATGGAATGACACATATTTGAACTAACGCCAAATAACACTCAATTCACACTTGGGCAGTTTCTCATTTCTTAACCTATCCCAGATATTGTGCCATATTCTTTACATGTATTAGTCCAACTAGTTTGTCACTGCACTTGTATGGAATAACTCATCGAAATATTTCTATTTTACAGCTGTGGAGTTCACACTTGTAAAATTCTGTGATTTTTAGATCTGAATCAATTCATTCTTTTTTATTTTGGTAAAATACACATAAAATAAAATTCATCTTAAACATGTTGAAAGTTTACAATTTAGTGGTAATAAACATACTCACATTGCTGTGTGACCATCAACACTATCCATCTCTAGGAATTTTTCATCATCTTAAACCCAAACTCTGTACCCATTAAACAACAATTCTCCATTCTTCTCACCTCTAGTGGCTACTGCCCCTAGTAACCACTATTCTGCTTTTCATCTCTTAGTATTTGATGGTTCTGAGTACCTCATATAAATGAAATTATACAACGTTCATCCGTTTGTGTCTAGTTAATTTCACTTAGTATAATGTTTTCAAGGTTCAGTCACACTGTAACATATATCACAATTTGATTCCTTTTTTAAGACTGAAAAATATTATAATGTATGTATTAGATTTTATTTATCCATTCATCCATTAAAGGGCATTTGTGTTGTTTCCAACTTATGGCTATTGTGATAAAGCAGCTAAGAGCATTTGTGTGCAAATACCTGTTCAGTTCTTTGCTTTCAATCCTTTTGAGCGTATACCTAGAAGTGGAATTGCTGCACCATCTGGTAATTCTATGTGTAAGTTTCAAGGTACCTCTGTACTGTCTTCCACAGCAGCTGCACCATTTCACATTCCACCAACAGCGTAAACGCAGTTTCTGCAAATCCTTGTCAACACTTGTCCTTTTCTTTTCTATCTTTAAAATACTAGCTATTCTCATGTGTGCCAGGTGGTATCTTGTGGTTTTGATTTGCAATTCCCTAATGATTAGTGATGAACAGCATTTCATGAGCTAAATGATTATTTTTATATCTTCTTTGAAAAAATGTCTGCTCATCCTTTGCCTATTTTCTAATTGGGTTTGTTGGTTGCTTGTTGTCGAGCTGTGGGAATTCTTTATATTCTGGGTATTAATCTATCAGATGTATAATTTGCGATTTTTTTCTTCAATTTGGCAATTATCTTCTAACTCTCTTTTTGGTGTCTTTTGAGGCACAAAAGTTTTCAATTTTGATGAAGTTCCATTTACCTGTTTTTTCTTTTCTTGCTGTGTTTTTAATGTCATATCCAAGAAATCATTGCCAACACCAATGTCATGAATCTCCCCCGACCATATTTCCTTGTAAGAGCTTTTTAGTTCTTACATTTAGGCATCTGATTCATTGTGAATTAATTTTTATATATGATGTAAAGGAAGAGTCCAACTACATTTTTTTTTTCTATTTGGATATCCAATTCTCTGAGCACCATTCATTGAAAAGAATACCTTTTACCATCGAATGATCTTGGCATTCTTATTGAAAATCATTTGACCATAATGTGAGGGTTTATGTCTGGACTCTGCATTCGTCTCAATGTCTTTTTTTATGCCAGTAGCACACTGTTTTTATTACTGTAGCTTTGCAGTAACTTTTGAAATTGGGAAGTGTGAGTCCTCCAGTTTTGTTCTATTTTAAGACTATTTTTGCTATTCAAAATCCCTTGAGATTCCACGTAAGCTTTTGGATTTTTCTATTCCTTCAAAAAATATTGTTGATGTTTTAATAGGGATTGCATTAAATCTGCAGATCTCTGTGCAAAGTATTGACACTTCAGTATTAAATCTTTTGATTCATTAACAAAAGATACACTGCTATTTATTGGTGTCTTCTTTAATTTCTTTTAGAAACATTGTATAGATTTTAGTGTAGGAGTCTTCTGCCTCCTGGGTTAAGTTTATTAGTAAATATTTTTGATGCTATTGTAAATGCAATTGTTTTCCTAATTTCCTTTTTAAAGTGTTCATTGTCACTTTGCACAAAAGCAACGAATTTTTCCATGTTGATTCTGTGTCCTGCAACTGTGATGAATTAATTTATTAGTTCCAGCCAGCTTTTTTGTGGAACTTTAGGATTTTCTATACATAAGATAATGTTATCTGCGAAGACAGGTAGTTTTACTTCTTACTTTACGATTTAGTGCCTTTCATTTTTTTCTTGCCTAATTACTCTAGCAAGAGTTTCCAATGCTTTGTTGAATAGAAGTGAAAGGAACATCATTGTCTTATTCTTGATCTAAGGGGAAAACTTTTAGTCTTTCACCATTGATTATGATGTTAGCTCTGTAATTTTTAAAAAATATATGGCCTGTAATCTGCTGAAAATGTTTCTGAGTTCATTCCTTCTTACCTTAGACTCTCCAATACTAATTATACTTCTAAGTTGCTTCCTGGTTGTTTGTAAACCTGTTTTTAAAATCAAATTATATTAATAGAAATTATATATTGAGTGCTAAGTAACTCCTGGTCACTATGCCACCTGTTGGTAAGTCAGAGATTCTTGAAATATATTTATTTTTCTTGTGTGCTTAAGCAAGTAGTGTGGAAGAAGTTATAATGGAGTTTTAACAGAAGTATGCACAGACTGCTATGGAGCAGAGAGGAAGACATAATTAACTCTGCCTAGATGGAAGAGGCTGTATATCCTGAAAGTGAGTATTGAAGGATAAATAAGAATTTGTATAGTAAATAATACTCCTGACATTCAAGAGACAGAGGTTGTTTCCAAAGCATTCTCGGAAAAAAAATCATGCACATAGGGTTGGAAATACAATGTCACATTCAAGGAATTTCACATAGAAATGCATAAACCGTGCTGTGAATTTGGAATAGGAATAATAGAGGAGGATTGAGCCATGGTAGAAACATGCAGGAAAAAAATTACGAAGGGTAATGTAATCTTGTGATAAACCTTCTGAAATCAAGACTTGAAGATAGGCAAAATGTATCAAACTAAATTTGTAAAAGCCAGCTTTCTTGAAAATTTAGATAAAATTTTTTTTATCTAAAAACAAGCATATATTATATATGTGATGAAAAGCGAGACTCAGATTTTTCTTTTGTAATTAAAACAATATGGGAAGAAATTTAGTGTTTGCTGTGGGCATGGGTTTTCCACATCCTTGGACCTTGAGGAGCACCTGCTCTTTGGTTTGGGGAGAGCCAGGGAGAGAGCCACTGCAGGAATTAAGCAAGACAAGGACGTGATCATGTCTGAATTATCAAAGGAATTACACTTTAGTTACACGACTGATCTTTCAACATCTCACTATACTCCCTAAAACAATTCCCAGAACACACACTTTCAGTATTATCTTGGTCTAAATACATCTATAGTGTTTCTGGTAAAGTTCTAAGACAGATTGAGGAAAAGAGTTTTTATGATTCTATTCATTTTTCTACAGTTATGTAAATGCTTGTACATATGCTCCCCATTGAATATTTACTATTCCTTCATTATAATTCAGGAAAAAAAATTATATAGGAAGAAGGTATTGAAAAGAAAGCACAAAATGTTCAAGAGGCATTATGGCATGTATCATGTCAGAAGAGTTTACCACAGGGTCTTAGCTGGTCTTTTATCCTAACTAGCTGTGTGATCTTGAGGAGTTACTACTTCTGAATCTCACACCTCATATGTAAAATTATTATTTTATTTAGAAGGAAATTCAATCTCCAAACTCCTATCTAATTTTACATTTCCATGGCTCTAAAATTTCATTAACAAATATACAACAATCTTTGTCATGAGACTATTTTTCTCTTAATTCATTTCATTTAAGGTGGTCATTGTGCCAGGTGGCTGCTGTTGTCTAACAGGAGAGTCAGTAACTTCCCACAAGCACCATGGTCCTCAGATGTGGATCATTTAGAGTGCTCAGAAAAGTCCTGTAAATAGCCCACACCCAAATCAGGACTGCCTGGTGCTATATTATCCCTTCATTACAAAGTCACTCTCATGCTTGCCTGCTAAGAAGGAATAATGACACAGGAGTGGATTTCTTTTCTGGAACACAGAAAAAAATTGTAAATCCATCAGATTTCCCAAGCAAGCAGTGTGCTTTATTGAGTGATAAGAAGGAAAAACAACCTTCTTTTGCCAACTTTGGCTTGTAAATTTTCCCATTATCCTGCAAAGTCTGTTCATTATCCCACATCATGTGTGATGCTGTGGCATTTGTCTGGAGTGAACGATTCATACCTTCTTGTTAACTAGCCTCACATTTTAGGAAGCAATAGAAACTGATTATTTTATTAGTGTGACTTCAACAAAGAAACAGAACCAACATTGTGTGTACGTACGTGTGTGTGTATGTATACACACACATATATATATACACATGTATGCATATAAAATTATATATATATACACACACATACACACACACACATACAGAGAGAGAGAGAGAGGCTCCCCAATTTATGAGGAGCATTGTAAGTTGAAAATATTGTAAGTCAAAAATACATTTAATACACCTATCATTACCATTGAAAAGATCAAAATTCAAAATTATAAGTACGGTTTTGACTGAATGCATATCACCTTCACACCATCATAAGGTTGAAAAATTACAAGTCAAACCACAGTAAGTTGGATATGTCTGTAATACATTATATAAACATAATTTATTATGGGAACTGGCTCACACAATTATGGAGGCTGAGAAGACCCACTATCTACAAGTCTATAAGCTGGAGAACAAGGACAGCAGTGGTGTAATTTCATCTAAATCAAAAATCCTGAGAACTGAGTGGGGTGGGGGATGCTGGTGTCAGTTTCAGAGTTTAAAGGCCCAAGACCCAGGAACTCCAAGGGCAGAAGAAGATGTATATACCAGCTCAAAAACAGAATTTACCCTTTCTCTGTCTTTTTGTCCTATCCAAGTTTCGTACTACCCAACAGATTGGATCATGCCCACCCAACTAGGTGAGAGTGAATCTTCTTTACTCAGCCTACTGATTCAGATGGTAATCTTTCCCAGAAATGCCCTCACAGATACACCTAGGAGTAATGTTTTACCAGCTATCTGGGCATCCCTTAGACCACTCAAGTTGATACATAACATTAATCATTACAGTAAGAAATCAGTATTTAAAATCTAAAATAAATTTTGGAAAAAATTGAGTATAATTTTCAAACATGTAATCTGAGATCCTTTTAATATCTTGGCAAGAATTCAGCAAATCTTTTAACTTATAATTATTTTTAATCAAAGTTTCAACTGCCACCTATATGTCATTTTCTCTTCCATCTCTGTTTCTGGATCTTAACTCTTGTATGTACTTGCGGAGGCCTGTGCCTGCTGTTAGGCTGTAAGCTCTTTGGAGACAAGACTGGGCTGGAGCAAAGCTCAATAGGGCCTTACTCTGGCCATGGAGGTGCAGCCACAGAACATACAGAGCTCTGCAGAAGTCAGTGTGAGAACTCCTGATTTTGTCCTTTTAATAGAAAAGAACAGTGAGAACCAGGAATCTTTCATAACCATATAATCTTTAAGGAGAAGGAGTAGGATTGGAACTCAGGTCTTCTTACTTCCATGTTCTGGTTTTTAAAATAACGGCTCCCTTATTGTATTAGGAAACACCTTCTGACAAACCCTAAATACATCATGTTCTAGACTGAGAGCTTTCTGAAAGTCCTGTGGGGACAGGGATGGTTCCCTTCCGCACTAATTTGTCTCCAGGACCTAGTACATTGTAAAGCACAGTTAACAGTATAAACTGATATTACAAGTATTTCCGAACAACTTTCAAAGTGAGAGAAAGACATATATCAAAGCAAAGAGAGGGACTGCATTATTACTATGACACATTAGCACCTTAATTTATAAAATTAAGATGGCAACAGATTAAATTTCAATAGAAATGAACAACTTAATAAACGTTCAGTAGTGAGACTGAACACGACTTTACCAAAACGCAGTTGATCATTCACAAGGAGTTTTGAGGATCTTATATGCCTGTCATTTTACTGTATATTTGACAAACACATTTTGTTAGACTATCAACTATGTATCAATAGAATGTTTCCAGTATGATCGGAACCGTATCATCTTTATTCCTGTTTTATACTTAAAGTACAGAATATTTTTGAGAGAAAAGAAGCTATTACTCTGCTCTTTTGTTTTAAAATTACATGATCCGACTATTATCAAGGCGCATAAATCCTTGGCTTTGGCTTGGTAACATTATATGCATATTTCAGTTTATATAAATATAACTAATTATTTGTGCCATCAAATCAATTACAAGAAATTAGTATCAGTGTTCTAAATCAGTCATCACATACATATTTATGTAAAATTTTTTATTCTTCCTACTTCAGATATATGCAATAATTAACACGTTTAAATTATGTATTATCGTTAACACTTTGTGTGAAATTGCAGGAATTGTATATCGAATATTCTCTACGTTGAATCAGGATGGATGTTCCAATAGTGAACTGTAGCCACCAAGTGAAAGCAGAATCTGTCATTACTTTTCACTCTCTGTAGGATCCACTTATATTTCTCTTTCATTTATTATGTTAATAATTTGAGTATTGTTTTCCTCGATATGTCTGAATGAGATTTTATAAAGTGATGTTAATTTTTATAACATCATCATTTTTGCTTTCTTGATGTTATAAATTGTATTAGTTTTTTAAAATTAATTCCTGCTCTTATCTTTATTAACCCCTTTTTTTAATTGATTGGGTATACCATTTATTCTTGTAAGTTTTTGAGATTGAAGTTAGTTCATTTGATTTCAACCTTCCATTCTGACATGTTCATTTCTGGTTATAAAATTCTATCTAAATACTGCTTTTGCTGCATCTCACAAATTTTGTTATGTAACATTTTTTGTAATTATTAAGTTCAAACTATTTCCTAATTTTCCGGTGACTTTTTTGACTCAGGAATTATTTAGAAGTACATTAGTTAATTTTAGGCAGTGAGAATTTTCTAATTTTCTTTTTTATAGTCTTTGGATTGATTTCTGAATTCATTCCACTATTTTCAGAGAATACACTCTTTATTATTTCAATTCTTTGGAGACTTATGAGATTTCTTTAGGGTGGATCATCACTTTCACCACCTATGTTCCATGAGTATTGGAAGGGATTTGTAGTTACTGCCTTGGTGGTTACAGTATTCCAGATTTGTCAATTAGGTCATCGTTCTTATATGCATGGGTAGACTTTCTATAGCTTTTCTATCTTTATCATTGATCAAAACTTCCCCCATGACTACCCTTTATAGTCCTCTATAATTTTTATTTATATCATTTGAAATTATATTTTTGGGGACATGAAGATTTTAAATTATGCTATCTTCCTTGTGAAGTGACTATTATTATTAAGAAATATCCCTTTTTCTCTATAAACACTGCCTGCCTTAAAGTTTGTCTGTTGGTTAGTATAGTGACAACTTTTCTAATCATTAGTGTTTTGTGATGTATCTTCTCCTTCTACATTTATTTTCTAGTGTTTTGAACCCTTATATGCAAAATGTGTCTCACAAATAGTATAAACATCTTTTTCTTCCCCCAGCCTACATTTTTACTTGGGTAAAATAATGATAGGGTATTTAGGCAGCATCACATCATGACCACCTCCAACACTTTTGTCTTTTATTTGCTGTATTCCCAGGGTTTCTCCCTCGGAGGTTCTTTGTCTCCTAATCACTGCTAGCCTGAGAAATTTTGCTCTGCTTTTCAGAACGATTTTATCTTAACTCATTAACTGCTTACCCTACACAGCTTTAGAACTTAGCAGAAATCTTCAGGGGCACACTGTCCCTTTGCTTGAGGCCCACAGTTTTGGAATTTTGCCCCTTCATGTCTTTGTGCTCACTAGAAGCTCCAGGTAGCAATGTTTTGTCTTGGCTAAATCCAAATGCTGAGCCTATAACAAATGCCCAGAATTGACAGAAGCCCCAGAAGAAAAGCAGCAGCAGATTCTTGTCTCCTTTCTTAAAAATTCACCCATGTTTACAATCTTGCTCTCCCATTGTCTTCTGTGATTCTCTGAAGATAGCATGTGATATTTTTGTAGGTTTTCCTAGATTTTCTACCTATTCTCAATGGTAGTCTTTTGCTTGTTATAATCTGGTTCACCTACCCAAATAAGACAGGGTATTATTTTTTAAGTGAGAGTCAAGCATATTTGCTTATTAAGAAGAACAATCCTGTAGAGGAGAATGGATGTCATGGTTGGTAGAGCAGAAAATAGCTATATCTGTATTCTTCTTGAATAAGTGAGATAGGGAATTCATCTAATGTCCAAGGGGAGCAATTAGCCCTAAATAGCAGTAGTGAGAGCTTATTTATAATAACAGAAGAATTGGAGCAATTCTTTGACCAGTGCAGGTCAGATGGTGGTGATATATGTGGTAATGGGAACTTACGGAATTTTTCTTCTGATTTTTTGTTTCTATCAGTAAATAGGAAGTGAGGTTGTACATTGAGAATGATGAATTGAAAGGAGTGGAGGGACGAAGATGTGGAATAACCCTCTAAATGAGTGACAGAGGAGCGCATTTGTAAGACTCTTAGCTCACTTGGTGTAACTAATCATGCATTTAAAGTAAATTCAATCGCCATGCGTATGTGTTATTTCTAACCAAGTTCAGTGACTTTGAGCAGGAACAGAGTAAATGGAGAAATACATTTAATTAGAATTAGTATTTCATCAGGAGAATACGATGGAAGCAGAAATGAGCAAAAGAGTGAATATGGAATGGGAGTTATTAAATAATCATTTGTGCAATTTAAAGTAACAGAGATCAAATTAGGAATATGAAGCAATGAGAGACAGTGATAAGAAGATAGTATAAATGGAAATTACATCTAGCAGTGTAAAAGAATTCCTGGAGTCAGTGAATGAGGGGAATTGAAATGAGAAGTAAGATGTAATAGTTGGAGATTGAAATCCTTGAAATTTTGATTATAGAGACAGTGAATTTCTTTGTAATGACAAGTTTTAAAGTATGACAGGGCTGGGTAATTGAAGTCAATGAGTGGATATGAGGAGACCAAATTATTGAGAAGCCAAATTATTAGAAGAGTCATCAACAAACAAAAATGTCACGAGAGAGAGTAGCCCTGGTGCTGAAATCGTAAGGACTGATAGAAATGGGAGATGATTCTGACAAGACGGTTAGTGGATTGTACAATCTGACGACATTAACTTAGGACATGGTGATGTTAGGCAAATATTTTTTAATGTCTCTCATTGAAATGTCATGATTTCCTCCATAAAGATCTTTCACATTCATTAATTCATTCAGTAACTATTTACTAGGAGCCTAAGCCCTGTTCTGGACATGAGAAATCTAGCCAGTTAACCTTGTCACCACCTTACTAAAATATTGTTCTCATATTTAAATAATCTGGAGGAATTTTTTAAATGTTAAGCAAAACACCACATTCTTCAGCTCAAACTCATCCAATATCTGCTTGTTACATGCAAAATAAGAAAAAAGTGTTTTACCATGTCCTAGAAAATCTCTCATGTTGGGAGAGGCAGTCACGTGCATGCAGGCTTTTGATAATGCTGGGCTGCACGAGAATGGTCCTGGAGATGGAGACATTTTCTTACCAAGACAGAGCACTCACCATCTGTGTTGGCCTTATGGCCATGTGTGGAAACGTCTTACTTTCTACTGATCTCAATATGTGTTCTTTTGTTCTACTTAAGTGTAGGTGTCATATAGCACCTCGCCAACCCCACTAGTACCTATGTACTACGAAACCCTTCTCCTGCAACACAAGAGGATAGGTTGGCTGTAGAAGGAGCTTCTTCTGGCCATGGGGAACCCACAGCCACAGTGGAAGTTGACCTGGCTCTGCCTCTGTATGTGAGCAAAGCATTGCTCCACACCATGCCTGCAGGTTGTGTCTTCCTTGGGTACTCTGAACCATGGAGTGAGTTGGATGTCCTGGGACTGCTGGTCCTGATGGCAGCATTATGCTATTTGCTATTCTCCATGAAATGGACTCCACAACTACCTCCAACAGAGGTGGAAACCGGTGCGTCACCTGCCCCATAGTTACACACACAAGATCTAGCTCCTGTCTTCCTCTGCAACTTTTATCTTATACCAATCATCTCCTTCCACACTTCCAAACTGTTCCGAATGGCCAAGCTTCTATCCTTCAATGAGACATTATATTTGTTGTTCGTTCTGCCTGGAATTCACGCTCACCAGATCTGCATAAGACTACTAGACTCTTGGATTATTCACGCGCCATCTTTCCAAGGATGTCCCCTCCAAAACACTCAATGAAAATAGTCACCAGTCATCATTCTTGGTTCTACACTTGGGTCCATGCTGTTTGTAACCCTAATGCTCTGTGAAATTCAACTCTTAAAATTGTATAAAATTGTATTATTCATCACTTGTTTATTGTGTGTCTCATATACAAATGAATTTTTTCAGGAGAGCAGACCTTTATCTTGTTCACCACTTAATCTTTAGTTACTACAATAGTTCACAGGACATAGGAGGTAAGCAGAAACATTGTGAAAGGAAAGGGGAAGAAAAGAACGAAGTAAGAAAGCAGCAGCAGATGAAGGAATTTTGAGAATGTATGCTTATTGCCTTTGAACTAGAACACAGAATTGTACTTTATTTATATTGCACAGGTCCACTTATATATGGATTTTCTTCAACTTCTTCCCCCTCTTCCTCAGTATGCTCAGTGTGAAGATGATGAGGAGGAAGACCTTCAGGAAGATCTATTTTCACTTATACATATTTCATTTTCCTTATGATTTTATTAATGTCATTCTTTTTTCTCTAGCTTAAGAATACAGCATACAATACATAGAACATGCAAAATATGTGTGTTGATGTTATCAGTAAGTCTTCTGGTCAACTTTTAGTAGTTTAGTGTCTGGAGAGTCAAAAGTTGCATGTGGATTTTTAACTGAGTGGGGGATTGACACCCCCAGTCCCCATGCTGTTCAAGGGTCAACTGTTCTGTTTAATTGATTAAGGTAATAATTTATTTCCCTCAGAATGTCTAGATACTACTTGATTATTTATAACTCTGAAAAACACTATGAAAAAATCATGTCAACTTGAGTTTTTTCCTTTTGTGTATTACTTTTTTTATTTCTGCCTGGTTACTTCAAAGATTCTTTATCCCTGCATATCACTAATGATCCAGATGTATCTTAATAAACAAATTTATTATAGTGTCCTATATATATATTGTTCCTCCAATTTATTTTTCATTCTGCAGAGAAAGTTAAATAGTGTTTTTGTCTCTAATATATATGACAATAATTTTTGTTCCATTTGTTAGACTCCCTAGTTTAGGAATAAGTATTTGCCTTTTATGGCAGATATATTCTTTCTGCTGTTCTTATCTAACAGCTTCTCTGTAATTATGTTAATTATGGGTCTGTTGCCTCTCTCTATCCCAAGCATTTTTATCATGCTTATATTCACTTTTCAGCTGTGCTCAAAACCCTTCCATTCTGACTGGTTCTAAGTTACTTACTTGATACTCAGTGATGTGAATTGTGGTCTCAGGGTTTCTTATCTCAGAAATTTCTTTTTCCATATTAAACTCTGGCTTTATCAGTTTACTTCCTCACCTCTTAGATGTGAATTTGTATTTTTTTAATTTTTAATTTTTGTGGGTACCTACTAGATATACATATTTATGGGGTACATGAAATGTTTTGACACAGGCATGCAATATGTAATAATCACATCATGAGGAGTGAGGTATCCATCCCCTCAAACATTTATTCTTGTGTTACAAGCAATCCTATTATACTCTTTTAGTTATTTTTAAATGTACTATTAAATATCTATTGACTATAGCCATCCTGTTGTGCTGTCAAACAGTAGGTCTTACTCATTTTTCTATTTTTCTATTTTTGTTGCACCCACTAGCCATTTCTAACTTCATTCCACTACGCCACTACTCTTCCCAGCCTCTAGTAACCATCCTTCTACTCTCTCCATAAGTTCAATTGTTTTGATTTTTAGATCCCACAGATAAATGAGAACAAGCAATGTTTGCCTTTCTATAGCTGGCTTAACTCACTTAACATAATGATCTCTAGTTCCATCCACATTGTTGCAAATGACAGGATCTCATCCTTTTTTATGGTTGAATAGTACTCCATTGTGTATGTGTACCACATTTTCTTTATTCATTCATCTGCTGATGAACATGTAAGCTGCTTCCAAATCTTAGCTATCATTAATAGTGCTGCAATGAACATGGGAGTTTTTGATATCCTTGTGATAAACTGATTTCCTTTCTTTTCAGTATATGACTAGCAGTGGGATTGCTGGATCATATGATAGCTCTACTTTTAATTTACTGAGGCACCTCCAAACTGTTCTCCATAGTGGTTGCACTAATTTGCATTCCAACCAACAGTGTACAAGGGTTCCCTTTTTTCAACATGCTTGCCAGCATTTGTTATTGCTTATCTTTTGGATAAAAGCCATTTTAACTGGGGAAAGGTTGTATTTTTTATTAATGCCTTCTCTAAGGATATATCCTTGCAGGGAATGAGATGCCTTTGTTACAAGAGTTTTGTTCTTCTGGACAGATGTATGACATGTTTTGTGCACTGTCCTCTCCACCATTTTTTAGTACTATGTTTTGCTACTATTCATTATCATCACATTCATGGTAGCAGCTCTAACAGGTTGTTTATTTTGTCTACTATTTCTTTCTGGAACTTCTTTAAAACATACCGTGGTGTGTGTGTGTATACAATATCTTTGAACTTTTTTTTTTCACCCTCGCTCCCTCTTTATCTCCCATTGTTCTGTCTTCAGGAACATCTCCCACCTAGTTTGTTTTGTCTTGATTTAGTACTAGTTCATTTATTTAGCCCATATTAATATGTAATTTAATTTCAAAAGCTTAGGTTTTGTATTTCTAAATTTTCTATATTTTATCACTAATTTCTGCATTTTGCTGCACTAAAATGTGTTCTTGTTAGATAATAGATATGATTCGCCCCCTATCTGTACTGGGATATTAAATATATTTGCTTTACTGCCCCCTATTATCTCTATTTCTTCCATGAGGGCTTCTCCCATCTGCAGAGTCTGCTGGCTCTCATGATAATGGCCTTTGTCAGACGTTTTGTGAATCCTGCTTGTACATCCAGGGGGAAGTTCTCCGACATGTCTTATGGGTTATGATGGCCACTTGGCTGGTTCCCTATCACAGGCCCTCCATGCTTGAGGTGAGCCCTGTTGCAGCAATCTCTGGTTAGAGCATTTCCTTATCACCTGCTTTCCTTTCAAAGACAAACCATACTTTGAATTCAGTTTTATTGTCACAGGTTATATTTTTACTCATCTTTAATGTTGACATTTTGCTTTCTTTCTCTTTTTTTGCTTCCATTTGGGGTCATATTTTTGATGTAGACTTCAGCGTCTTGAATAATTTGCATTTATCATATTAAGTGCTTTTGGCATGTGCACACAGACATACACAAAGGATGGGAGGATATCTATTTATTCATTTTCTTATATTTCTTGTCTAACAATTTCCCTGTACATGTTCATAGATTCTAGAGACTGGGTGACTATTTTTTAAAAGAGAATATTTGGTTTAAATATCAGTTTTTAACGTTTGTGTTCAATGATTATAACTAGACTAACAATAACAACATAGCTATCTATATTGTTGCTTATTTGGTTCAGTTGCTTACAGCCAGATATTCTATGGTATAAGTTTTGTTTTCTTAGATTCTTAATTTTGTTCAACATTTCAGTTTGCTGGTCATCAAATTTAAGTACTTTAAAAAAAGAAAATGCATAATTTTAAGTTCCTATGTAAACAAAAATGTTTTCCTACTGTCTTTATCCAAGAAAGGGCATTTTTTCTTTTAAAACATTTCATATAGTTCTCCATTGTCTTCTGACAGTTTTAACTGTTTGCAGCCAGCTTAATTTTTGTCTCTTTGTAGATTAATTATTTTTTCTTTCCTACCTGGAAACTTACAGATTGTGTCCCAACCCTTCTTCCTGGGTTTTTTTGGCCTGAGGAAAGTTTTACAGTTTTTAATGTTTGGCTATTATTTCTGTCACATTTTCTATGTATTCTTCACAATTCCATTGACTCTCATATTTCTGTCACTATTACTTAAAATAATTTCATCATATTATTTTCATTTATTTGTTTACAATGTTGCATTCTTGGAAAATTTGTCAAAAAACATTACTCAAATTATCAACTTAGTTGTCTAGGACACTAATTAAGCTGATTTTTGGATATAAAGCCGAATAAAAAAAGAATTAGAATTTTTAACACAAATATACTAGAAGATTATACTTATACACAAAGTTCAAATGATCTGCTCAAATAAAACAATGGTTAAATATAATGATTATTGACAGACTTCCATACTGAGTAAGATTTATAAAAAACACTGAAAAGTAAATTGTGGAATAAATGTGTCTGTTTATTTGAATATCAATTTAGAAAGATGCTGTGTCATTTTTAAAAGTAAGCAAGATAAAATCATTTATAGAAGACTGAAGAGTATATTGAACCCATACAGTAATGCTGTAAGTATGGTATTTACAAGTCCATTCCATCTTAGCATACATTGTTCAATATTGTCCTGCTCATTCCATGGTTGAAATTGCAAACTTGAAACAAGTTCCAGCATTATACTGAATGGGCAAAAGCTGGAGGCATTCCTTTTGAAAACCTGCACAAGACAAGGATGCCCTCTCTCACCACTCCTCAGGGAGGAAACCCCCTGGTCTCTTGGAACTTCAGCTTCCTCATCTGTGTCCTATTCAACATAGTACTAGAAGTCCTAGCCAGAGCAATTGGGCAAGAGAAAGAAATGAAAGTCATCCAAATAGGGAGAAAGAAAGTCACACTGTCTCTTCAGACAACATGATTCTGTATCTAGAAGACTCCATCATCTCAGCCCAAAGGCTCCTTTAGCTGATAAACAACTTCAGCAGTCTCAGGATACAAAATCAATGACATGGAATCAACCTAAATGTCCATCAAGGATACATCGGATAAATAAAATATGATACATATACATTATGGAATACTATGTGGCCATAAAAAAGAATCCAAGATTATGTCTTTTGTGGGAACATGGATGGAGCTGGAGGCACTACTCCTAGAAAACGAGGGCAAGAACAGAAAACCAAATACCACATGTTCTCACTTATAAGTGGGAGCTAAATGATGAGAACTTAGGAACACAAAGAGGGAAACAACAGTGAGGTCTACTTGAGGGTGAAGAGTGGGAGGAGGGAGAGGAGCAGAAAAGGTAACTATTGGGTACTTGGCTTAATACCTGGGTGATGAAATAACTTGTACAATAAACATCATGACACAAGCTTACTAATGTAACAAACCTTCACATGTACCCTTGAACCTAACCCTAAAAATGTTTAAAAAAGAAGTTCACGGGAGAAATACAGGGTGTATAACAAAAATAAAAGGAAAGGAAGAAAGGAAATACATACTTCAGATGACTAAATAAAATTAATTATTTTTGTAAAAATTTCAGAACACTAAATTTATGAAAAGTATTAAAAGTTGAGTCAATTCACTTACTCATGAGAGAGGGAAGGAGGGTCTACATCATCACACGAGCTTCTAATTTAAGCTCCTGGAGTTCAGTTATGCTTACATTGACTGGGCTCATGAAGGCTGAAAATTAAATAACTGTGATACAATAGGAACCATCATTAAGAGCAAAGTAAGAGCATATATATGGACTGAAACAATCTTATGAATGACTTTGAATTCAAGATGAAAAAGGTTGTACTCAATTTCGTATGCACTGAGGTGCACAGAGTTTTTGGAGGAGGGATGTGATTCAAATACAGCTGCATATTTACAAAATTAAAATGACCGTTTCTGATTTTGAGGAGGAGAGGTAGGGAAACCAGATAGAAATCCATTTCAATAATCCAAACAGGCATTTTCGTTAACTAGATTGGAATGGAAAATCTTGTAATATTTCAGGAGATGTTGTAAAGTTAATTTAGCTGAACCTCAGAATAGAAGAGGATCAATACCAAGCAGACACTATGTATTAGTTAGCAGTACATAGTTAAGAGTGACCAGATTTTCTCTTGTGTGCTTTAAGATAAATGTGGCAGGGAAAATAGTAGGTGGTAGCGGGGTTAAATTTATACACTCTTTCTGAAACTTTTACATCTAGGCTGTTTATTCTTAAGTTCAAAGATATTTATTTTTCCTAAAAATCATTTCCCTTATTATTGGAAAGCAAGTGTATTCTCCCAGCCTCTTATTTTAGCACAACTCAGAATGATCGGCCAACAAAACTGAATGTTTGCTATTTATTTAATTTTTCAAGGGCATTATGCACACTCAAGGTGGAAATCTTATAAAATAGATTTAGACTTTCTGACTCAAGATATGGTTTGCTTTAAGGAGGGTTCGAAAACACTGTTAAGAATGTGGGAAGAAGACTTGTAGCAAAGACAAATGCAAAATGCTTTTCTTTGTTTTTTGTTTTCTTTTGTTTTGTTTTGAGACGGAGTCTCGTTCTGTCGCCCAGGCTGGAATGCAGTGGCGTGATCTCTGCTCACTGCAAGCTCTGCCTCCCAGGTTCACACCATTTTCCTGCCTCAGCCTCCCGAATAGCTGGGACTACAGGCGCCCGCCACCACGCCCGGCTAATTTTTTGTATTTTTAGTAGAGACGGGATTTCATCAGGCTAGCCAGGATGGTCTCGATCTCCTGACCTAGTGATCCACCCGCCTTGGCCTCCCAAAGTGCTGGGATTACAGGCATGAGCCACCGCGCCTGGCTGTAAAATGCTTTTTAACGTCATGATGATATCCTCAGGCTTCCACATTCTGTCCTAATTAGCATTTCCACAGGACTACATGCATGTTCCCATTCTCTCTCGCACGCGTACACACACACACACACAGACACACAGACATTTCTTCACATTCTAAAAATCATATTAGATGACGACTATGGCATCATTTTTAGGATTTAGCCGTTTTTAGTAGAAGTAACCCCATATTCACATTCTCTCATTCAGTGAACACAAGTCACCACGGAGGTGAAGCAATGTTCAGTTATATGGAGTTCCAAGATGATTAATAAGGGAAGTAAAAACAAAAATAGAAACCAGATTCTTTTGCTGTTATGCAATAAATACAACTGTAAATTTTTTTCATTCCTTGTATGAATTCATATTAATAGTGCATAGCCAGCAAAAGTATGGTTGAAAGCACTTCTCAAAATTATCCTATAAATCTTTCCTTATGTGCACAGCGTGATGTGTTACTCAGATGCCCCGGCAAATAAGAACTCACTGCTGCAGTTATTGAGAAGACTGTGAGCAGATGTCTGTCAGCCATTAGCTCCTTCAAGGATTGCCTTAGCTAAGGAAGGTTATCTCCCCAAGACTGTGCCTCTTCTCAAGGTCCCTCAAGTCCAGTGACTGAGCTTTGAGAGATTGTAATGGCCTAGAGATTTTGTCCCAGCTAAAGACAACTCTGATGGGTCATTCTACCTCCAGAACTTTCCATGGGTTTAACCAAGACTGTCTTGGGTCCACATCACTGTTAAGTAGCTTTCTCTGCCCAGTCCTGCTGTCTCTCCCATCTTTACTGGAATGCTGATCCAAAGGGAACTCCCCAATAAACATAATGCATAGTAAATGCCGTCAAAGAGTGAGCTTCCCAGGATCCCAAATTGTGGCATTATCTTTCAGTAGAGGACTCGGGAGGTGGGGGTAGGAGAATTGCTTGAACCCAGGTGGCAGAGGTTACAGTGAACTGAGATGGCACCACTATACTCCAGCCTGGGCAGCAGAGTCTCCAAAAAAAAAAAAAAAAAAAAAAGGATCAGAAGATGTTAATTAAAACAGATCTTCCTCATTTATTTCTTAATAAAAGTTGCGTGCAAGGTTCACTGCAATATAAGTTAAGTTTCTATTTTGAAATACCCAATAAGGAAGTGCTAAAACTTAGAAAATGCAATTATTTGCTAGTACTGACAAATGGAACAGCTGCTAATCCAGGGCTATGCTTCTGTGACAAGGAAAGGACACAGGTAATTTTTCCACAAACAGCATTTGATAGATCCAATGTGCTTTTTTGCTTTCTTGGAATCTCCAATCATCCAGGAACATAGGTGGGATAAGACAGTAGACATCCAAAATGTAAGAAAAACATTGGTTTATAAAAGTATTTTAAAACCACATAATGTGAACAACAGCAATTTATGTTCAGCAAAATTCTTAGGCGAAAGTAATTTATTTACCTTCCTTTAAACAGGGACTTACATAAAGCAACTATTAGAATTTGATTCTAATAAATCATTATTATATGATTCTGACACACTTTGCCTCAAACCATGCCTATGAAGGAAAGTCGGGTCTAATAAATCTTTTTGCTATTATCAGACAAAATTCCAATATTTCACAAAAAGCAGAAACCCCATTTCAATGAAATTTGATACTTCGTGTCATAAAAAGATAAAATGCACAGGCTTTTAAGGGGAAATCCTGAATTTTTTCCAAATTAAAGTAATAATGCTTCTATCCCATTATGAGATAAATTGTGTTCTCCCCTATATTGCCTATATTCTAGCCCACAGTCCCTCAGAATGTGAACTTATAGGGAGATAGGGTCTTCACAGAGACAAGTTAAAATGAAGTCATTATGGTGGGTTATAATCCAATATGACTGGTGTCCTTACAAAGAGGGGCACAGGGACAGACATGCATGGGGGGAACACAGTGTGAATGACATAGGAGGAAGATCATTGCTAGCTGGAGTGATGCTGCCACAAGCCAAGCCTCGGGTTGGCAGCTCCTGAAAAATGCAAGAAAAGATCCACGCCCTACAGGTTCCAGAGAGAGGAGAGCCTGCCAGCACCTTCATTTCAGATTTCTAGCATCCAGAACAGTTGTTCTAAGCCACGCTGTGTTTGTTATGGCACCCCCGGGAAACTAATACATAACCAAAAACTTTTAAAAATTGATTTTGATATTTTCTTAAGATTCTCTTGACCATATCGTCAGTTATGTGATTTGACACCATATTACACACACACAAACACACACACACGCTTATGTCTATTTGTGAGAATCCATTTGTATGGAATTGGTTTCAAAAAGCCATACTTGCCACATTATTACTGTCATGCACGTCCGTGTGAAGAGACCACCAAACAGGCTTTGTGTGAGCAATAAAGCTTTTTAATCACCTGGGTGCAGGCGGGCTGAGTCCGAAAAGAGTCAGTGAAGGGAGATAAGGGTGGGGCCGTTTTATAGGATTTGGGTAGGTAAAGGAAAATTACAGTCAAAGGGGGGTTGTTTTCTGGCGGACAGGAGTTGGGGTCACAAGGTGCTCAGTGGGGCAGCTTTTTGAACCAGGATGAGCCAGGAAAAGGAATTTCACAAAGGTAATGTCATCGCTTAAGGCAACGACTGGCCATTTTGACTTCTTTTGTGGCGGAATGTCATCAGGAAGGCGGGGCAAGGTATTTTCACTTCTTTTGTGATTCTTCACTTACTTCAGGCCATCTGGGCATATACATATACATGCAAGTCACAGGGGATGCAGACATGCAAGTCACAGGGGATGCGATGGCTTGGTTTGGGCTCAGAGGTCTGACAATTACCATTTTATAATATTCTACACTTTTATTCTTACCAAAAAAAGCACACATTATGTTAAGCAGAAGCATTGGACTTTATATAAGAACATGCCCTTGAAGCAAGTTTGGTATGACATCACTTTGAGTAACTGCAAATTTCAGCCTGGGTTTAGGAAGTTAAATTTGAATAAAGAAACTATCATTTGAACCAGTTCTAAACAATGTCTTGTCAGTTAATACAATTGGGTAACTCAGGAAGCATAATATTAATAAAATGCATTTATTTCACCCAAACTCTGTGTTCTTTTTAGCTACACTGATATAACAAGTTTCTAACTGGGCAAGTTAATGGCCCCAATTATTAGGTTAAACAATTTTGGCAGAAGAAATCAGAGTGATGCTTTTATTTTTAAAAATAATGAAGAAATTTTTAAAGGCATTCTCAGTTTCTAATAGTAATGACTACGTTTAAAACACATTCCTCAAGCATAGTTTAGGTCCTCAGTAAGATACTGGATGTCACACAGTGTTCGTTATTTCAAGATGATCTCATATCCTCCTGCGGACATCACATTTTGCCTTTGTTATCACATCATAATCTAAAGGAAAATGATGATTCCCTCAACGGTCATAATATCAACCTAGGAAATAAGAAGAATAGGAAGTTATCAGTGAAGCGATACTGAGATATATGTAAACATATCTCTAGTAATAATCGTCTCTGGCTGGGAAGGCTGAAAGTCCTTTAGGAACAGTTATACCTCGTACAAAATGCTATCATTGGAAGTCCTAGTCAAAGCAGTAAGACAAGAGAAAATAAATAAAGAGCATCCAAATTGGAAGTGAAGAAATAAAACTATCTCTCTTTGAGATATATATATGATTATATAACTAGAAACCCCTACAGACTTCTCCAAAAGACTTCTAGATTTAATACATTAATTCAATGAAGTCTCAGATTACAAAATCAATGTACACAAATCAGTAGCACTGCTATACAGCAACAATGACCATGCTGAGAATCAAATTAAGAACTCAGTCCCTTTTACAATAGCTGCAAAAAATAAAATAAAATACCAAGGAATATACTTAACCAACAGGTGAACAATCTCTATGAGAAGAACTACAAAGCACTGCTGAAAGAAATCACAGATGACAAAGTCACATGGAAATATATCCCAAGCTTATGGATTGGAAGAATCAGTATTATGAAAATGACCATACTACCTAAAAGCAATCTACAGATTCAACAAAATTCCTATCAAAATACCAACAACATTTTTCACAGAATTAGAAAAAACAATCCTAAATTTCACATAGAACCAAATAAAAAGCCTCAATAGCCAAAATAATCCTAAGCAAACAGGAAAAATCTGGAGGCATCACATTATCCAACTTCATAATATACTATAAGGCTATAGCAACAAAAAAAGCATGGCACTAGTATAAAAGTAGATACACAGACCAATGAAACAGAATAGAGAACCCAGAAATAAAACCAAATACCACTAACTGATCTTCAACAAAACATACAAAAAGATAAATTGCAGAAAGGACACACTGTTCAATAAATGGTGTAGCCACATGTAGAAAATTGGGTAGCCACATATAGAAGAACGAAGCTGGATCCCTACCTGTCACCATATAGAAATCAACCCAAGATTAATTAAACTTATTTTAAATATAAGACCTGAAACCATAAAAATCCTAGAAGAAAACCTAGAAAAAACTCTTCTGGACATTGGCTTACACAAAGAATTTATGACTGAGACCTCAAAAGAAAAACACAACCAAAAATAAATAAATGGAACCTAATTAAAGTCTTCTGCACAGCAAAAGAAATAATAATCAGAGTAAATAGACAGCCCACAGAATGGAAGAAAACATTTGCTAACTATGCATCCAACAAAGGACTAACATCCACAACTTATAAGGCACTCAAACAAATCAGCGAGAAAAAAAACAAGTAATCCCACCAAAAAGGGAGCAAATGACATGAACAGACATTTCTCAAAAGAAGACATACAAATTGCCAACAAATATGAAAAAATGCTCAACATCACTAATCATTAGGGAACTGCAAATTAAAACCACAATGACATATCACCTTATTCATGCCAGAACAGTCATTATTAAAAAGTCAAAAAGCAAGAGATGTTGGCTTAGATGTGGTGGAAAGGGAATGTTTATACATGGCTAGTGGGAACTTAAATTAGAAAAATCTCTATTGAGATTTCTCAGAAAAACTAAAAGTAGATCTACCATTTGATCCAGCAATTCCACTTTCGGTTTCTACTCAAAGGAAAAGAAGTCACTGTATCAAAAAGACACCTGTATCAAAAACACATGTATGTTTACTGCAGCTCAGTTCACAATTGCAAAGATATAGAACCAACCTAAGTGCCCATCAACCAATGAGTGAATAAAATGTGGTAAGCACACACCACATTGAAATACTACTCATGGAATACTACTCCGCTATAAAAAGGAATGAAATAACATCTTTTGCAGCAACTTGGATGAAGCTGGATGCCACTGTTCTAAGTGAAATAACTCAGAAATGGAAAACGAAACACCATATGTCCTTACACGTAAGTGGCAGGTAAGCTATTTATGTATACACAAAAGCATACAGAGTAGTATAATGGACATTTGAGACTTGGAAGAAGGGAGAGTGGGAAGAGGGTGAGGGATAAAAACTACATATTAGGTACAAGGTACACTCCTCGGGTGATGGTGCACTAAAATCTCAGACCTTACCACCCTGCAATTCATCCATGTAACCAAAATCACTTTTACACCTACAGCTATTGAATACTTTTTAATTATTGGAAAAAAGCTATCGCCTGTTAGTAAGAGTAACCACAATCATTTTAAACAATCAGAAATACTGCCCTTTGCAGAAAATGGTCCCAGAAAAATCTGAGAAATAGACCTATTTTATCAGATTTTGGCTTTTGCAGATTGCTGTGGTCTAATCATTCACGGTTTGGATTCAACAACAGCACCCACACATAGCTGATGTCCCAAAGATATCAGAGTATACACCCAGGTAACCATGAGTCAGGAAAATACAACACTTCAAAGACAATGTATTGCCTTCTGACTCAATCACAAGACTATTACCCCCAGGATAAGAGGGACAAACCACATACTTTCATTTTATTTTAATTAGCATTGTTTTATTTTATGTATTAGTACAACTTAACATGTTCCAAACTTTCTGTGTTAAATTGATCTTACAGCCAGGTACTCACTAAGGTGCTCAGTGCTGCCCATCACAGGAAACCATCCCAATGACACCATTTCAGTGGTGAGCAAAGTGATTTCCTAACATCGTTAGGTTGCCTAATAAGTTCATTATATTAATTGGTTTATACTTCCAATCTTGAAATTTTACTGGTAGAGTTACTACAACTGCAATATGTTGCTTTTTGTGGGTTATTGGGGTAGAATATGCAGAAAAGAATATGCTGAAAACAATTTTCTTGGGAAAGCAGCTATTTCTGAGAGAGAGAGAGAGGTTTGGATGGGGAAGAGAGGGAGAAGTGGCACTATTAGAGTCAGCACATTGAACGAGAAGCAAATTGAGTAAAGTGATGTGTAAACTGGGGAATTCTCAACAGAGTCAGAACAAGGAGCAATTTCAGAAATCAAATCTACCTATCTGGACATTCATTGTGTTACTACATCTATTTTGATGCCTGCAAATCCCTTGAAATTATTAAAGGTGTTCAAAGTTCTTTGTTTAGGAGTGTTTAGCTATTCTCATTCTAGTTGTAAATTATATATCATAGGTAATCCTGTACTCATCAGTTCATGTGGAACTTTCTTCCATCAAATAACTCTCTCAGCTATAGAAAAGCTTAAAACTAAACAACCTTTTAATGTTCTCTACAGATCAGAAAAGGATGATGCATTAGACTGTGTCTGGAATAGTCAGAGAAACATTCTGATGGGAAATGAACTTTGATCTGAGTCTTAAGTGAACTAGCATTTCCAGGTGGACAGACTGGGTAAACAAGGATGGGAGTAAAAGTGAGAAGTTATCAGGTTGTTGTTAAAAGCATGCACTGGCGTCACAGGCAGGTGTTCAAATTCCAAGTTTCCTATGTCCTGGATGTATTAACAAGGCAAGGACCCTAATTTTCCTTAACTCCCATTTTCTCATGTATTAAACAAAGACTATGAAATATGGACCTCCTCAGGTAGCTGAAAGACATAATGACATAATGCATGTGATCATAAATCCTGTGTACCTGAAATGTAGGAAGCGTTCGATAGGTGTTAGCCATCATTAGTACCCCCACATCAAACTGTGGGCATTCAATTCACCGTGTTTTTTTTTTCCAAGAGAAATTAGAACAAAAAGAATATAGACATTAAAATAATAGAGCTATGAATTGATATAAAATTTGGAATATTTCTAAAATACTTTTTAAAGTAATTATTACATACATTAAGGAATCACTACACTATATATACCAATCAATAACTTCAGTTAGTTATTTAAGTCACTTTCAGTTCTAATCTATAGGAATTCAATGAGATATTAAGCCCTGATTATTGCCAGTACTTGTAGAAAATTTAATTATCCCCATTTTTATTCTTAGTTTGTTCTCCTTGCTATATCAACCTAGACTTTTAGAGTGATAGTGTTTGTAGCCTTACACAATAAAATCTAGTTTTCAAAATTGAAGTGTTACATATTAAAGGATAATAGAAAGTCTAAATCAGTTTTTCCAATTTTCTCCCAGCACAATAATGATACAGTTCTCATATTTATTTATTCTTGATCTGTCAGGTCGGACTTTCTCTTATCGAATTGACTTTATTCTTATGGCATTAATAGAGGGCATAGAAGCAGAGGACAATGAACCAGACTTAATAATTTTCTAACTTAGCCTCAGCGATGACTCAATTACTCTCAGCCAACAATCCTCGAAAACCTACTGTGTGTAAAATTCTCACGAGCTCACAGAAGCTTCTTCAAGTGATGTTCTGATATTTATGCAGTTGTAATTGAAATGATTCAAGTAGATTATAAGTTGCTTGAAAAAGTAATTATTTCACTCATTTATTATGCATTTGCATACTATCTAATTTTGTGCTACAAATTGGTGCCCTTAAATGAGGACTTACTGAATTAAATTGAATAACATACTCTCGGTGGCTTTTATTAGGAAAAATTATTAGACAATGAGAAATATAAAGAAATGTTTTGCCAACTCAGACTCACAAGAAGCAGATATTTTACAGAGTATTGTGCTTCATTATCAGTTCAATTTCATATACGTAACTATGAAGCAGAGAGGAAGCATGAAGTCTTGGCTGTCCAGTACAGCTCTTGACCTGCTTCTTTGCTGCATGAGGAAGTACCTTGGCCCTTATTTAGCAAAAGAGCTCTCTCTAAGGATTGCATACACCAATGCTTATACAAATAAAGCCATTTTGATGATGAATGTTATATTACAGGTGCTATAACAGGTCACCCCAATGAATAAAGAATATTTTGTGCAAAATGTGCCCAGGACTTTTAAGAGCAAGAGCTATGTAATGACCTTCAGCTCTACTCCTTTAGAAGATTGTGGAGATGATTTCATCTAAGGACACATACCTTAAGTGAGTCTATTTCTACATAAGCATATCTGAGGAAGCATCATTTGTTACTCTGTGTCAGAATCCTTAGGCTATATTTGACATGACAACTGATTAAACAACAATTTCTTGTTTTGATTAAGGTATAATGAATTATCACTCACTTAAGAACAATGTGTCTTTGATACAAACAACTTCATAATATCAATTTTCTTCCCTGGAAAAATCCATAGCCAAGTATTTACTTTTCTTCCTTCCTCATTTAATTCAAACCTCTACAAATGTCACTATCTGCAGAGATATGTCCCCATCTAAAATAGTAATCCATCATTCATTATCAGTTTCCTTACTTAACTTTATCTTCTGTCTTATAGCACTTCTCAAGACCTGAAAGTATAGCATTTATTTATTTGTTTACTTGTTATAGTCTCCTTCCTCAACTAGTGTGCATGAAGGAGAAATGTAAAAGGTGTTTATAAATTAGCAGATGTTTCATAAACGTTTCCAGAAGAAATAAATGGATTATCATCAAAAGAACATAGTAGTTGCATTAAGTCAACTAAGTAGTTGCACTGGGTTTCTTCTGTCAGCTTTTCTGGAGGCATAGTTTTGAAAGACCAACTTTTTATAAGGCTCTTTTAAGATTTAATTGATATTTAGAGCAATGTACTTTGCAGATAATATTTACTGGTGTGGTAGACTGCATAAGGGTCCTCCAAAAATGTCTACATTGTAATCCTCAGAATCTATGAATATGTTATTTTACATGGCAAAAGAGGCTTTGCAGTATGATTATGTTAAGGATCTTGAGATGTGGAAATTATTCTTTATTATCTGGGCAGGCCCCAGGTAGTTTCAAGGGTCCTTACAAGAGAAAGGTAGGAGGTTCTGCCAACAAAGCAAGTTAAACTCCGTAAAATATTTAAAGAGGCTTATTCTGAGCCAAATATGATTGACTAAGTCCCATGACACAGCCTCAGGAGGTCCTGAGAACATGTGTCCAACATAGTTGCATTACAGTTTGGTTTTATACATTTTAGGGACACATAACATATCAATCGATACATGCAAGGTAGACACTGGTTTGGTCCAGAAAGGTGGGGCAACTCGAAGGTGGTGAGAGGGGATCGTGGGGGAGGGTGGGTTCCAGTCAGAGGTGGATTCAAAGATTTTCTGACTGGCAATTGGTTGAGAGAGTTAAGTTATCATCTAAAGACCTGGAAACAATAGAAAGGAATGTCTGTGTTAAGATAAAGAGTTGTGGAGACCAAGGTGCTTATTATGCAAATGAAATCTCCAAGTATTAGACTTCAGAGAGAAGACATGGGAAATATTTCTAATCAGACCTAAACAGGTGCCATACACCTGATCTCTCCTGGATCAGGAAAAGTCCTATAAAGGATCTACATGTAGAGAATCTACATTCTCTACTGAATGTCGATTTTTCCCAGAAAAGACAGCTTAGCAGGACCATTTCAAAATATATAAAAGAAATATATTTGGGGGTAAAATACTTTGATTTCTTTCAGGGCCTGCTATCTGTCATGTGATGCTATACTAGAGTCAGGTTGGAATTTGGTATCTTATCACTACAGTCTGTTTAGTCAGTCTTAAGATCTCTGTTTTACTGTTAATAATGATCAGTTGTCCCTGAACTCCAAAGAGAGGAGAGTATAGACATGTCTGACCTCTCCTTCCCATCACCGCCAGAACTAGCTTTTCAGGTTTTCTGTGGAATGCCCTTGGCCAAGAGGAGAGGTTCATTCAGTTGACTGGGGGACTTAGAATCCTATTTTTGGCTTACAGTTCAAAGACAGTAAATGTAATCTGACAATAGAAGCAAAGAGAGAGGAGAGAGGAGAGAGAGATTAGAAGTTGATATGCTGCTATGTTTAAATGTGGAATAAGAGGCCATCTACTGAAAAATGTGGATGGGAAGGTGGCAAAGGCAAGGAAGTTGAGTCTCCCCTAGAGCCTCCAGAAGAATCAGTTCTGCTTACACCTTGACTTTAGCCCAGTGACTGATTTTAGATCTCTGACTTTCAGAAATGTAAAATAATAAATGTGTGCTATTGTCATCCACTAAGTTTATGGTAATTTGTTGGAACAATTATAGGAAAACTGATATAATTGACAAATTCTGTTGATTGCATACAACATTCCCAAGAATTTCTGGACAGATGTATTTTTCTTCTTAAAGTCCTGGATACTCGGGGAGCTGAAAACAAACTGTGTGAGGAAACAACCCTCATGAAATCTACATATAGCAAATTTGCTTTATGGCAACTTCATATTTAGTGCTGGCTGGTTGTCGATGAGTAACAGGGTAAAACCCTAAAGATTCTTGTTATTTCTGTTTGTGGTATGGAAGGAATCTAAAATCCTCAATCCTTGTTTAAATGTGATCCTAAGTCCGGTATTAGTTTGATAGGACAGCTGTAAAAAAAAGTCCCCTAAACTGGGTGATTTTGAACACAAAAATTTATTGTCTCACAGTTCTGAAGGTTAGATGTCCACAATCAAGGCATCTGCAGGTCACATTCCCTGTGAAAGCTCCCAGTAAGGGTCTTTTTCAGGCCCATCTCCCAGTTTTTGGTAGCCCCAGGTATTCTTTGGTTTGTAAATGAATCACTCCAGTCACAAGGCTATTCTTCACAGTTTTTTGTGAAGAATTTGTGTCTTCATAGTTTTTTCCCTCTGTCTGTCTCTGCATCCCAATTTCCTCTTTTATAAGGACCAATTACTCATTTTCAAAGAGCTATCGTATATCAGTGTAACTGGACATCTAAATAAAGAAACATTTAATGCATACGATAAGGCATATGCATTTATTCATGCACCGTAAAGGCATATATATTTATTTCTAACTCTCATTCGATTCCAGGACATGATGTAAACATTTAAATATAGAATATAGAAACATTAAATATAGAAACACTTTTAATCTCACATTTTTGTATCTCAATTTAGTTTTTGAAATTAGGAAAAGAAAAAAATGAGATGAATTTCATTTAACTTCATTCAATAAAAAATGTGTCATTCTTTCTTTTAAATGCACAGACTCAAATTATATTTTCAGAGATAATGAGTAAACCACAACTGCAAAGGTGATTATAATCAATTTGGATTGGTAACAAAATCAGGTGGTCAGAGAGAAGCTGAACTCATTTACAATAATGAATCAACTCAACGATGATCATTTCTGAATACCCATATTCTGGTATCTGACATTTGAGACGGAAGATAAATTACTATCATGTGCTTACTATAACGGGCTTTTATAGGCATTATTGCCTCTACATTAGAGACCATTAAAATGCTTATTTTAAACTAAGTAAACTGACATAGAGGAAAATTAGTTAACCTGTCCAATCCACATAGATTTTAAGAGCTGAAGGGAAGATATGAACCTATATGTGATGTTAGAGTTTGTATTCTTAACCACTATAACATACTGGCTCCCATATATCCCATAGCTACATAGAGAATTATTATACATCTGAATATCTTCTCTGTAAGTTTTGGGCAGAGTCAGAGTTAATATGCTTTGCACAAAGACTCACATAGGCCCCCAGACTCTCCAAGCCTTTTCTTACACATCCTCCTTCTTTTCTTTCTCACTCACTGACACTGGAATATAATAACTGCAGTGGATTCCTGGGGGGATTCAAGTGGTCCTGAACTAAGAAAAAACAAAAATATAAACCACCCATTTCCAATGGTAAATATTGAAAACTTAATTAACATTTCATACAAATCAATAATTTTAGCCTTATTACACTAATGTGTAGCATAAGCTTATCCAGCTAAATCACAGTAGAAAATCTATGGACAGAATATGTGCCAATGTGATCTTTGCAAACTCCGTCTTCTTGGAAGTACATGTCTTCTGTTTGAGTAGAGCTGAACTATCACTTCACTCTTCTTAATTAAATCGAATCAGTATCAGGTAATAATTTGGAGAATTTGGAGAAAACCTGTGAAAAACAAGGTTTGTTCTATGTTGTATTACAGCTGTAGTTCCTATAACTTGGCAGGTTAGGTTTTTTATACTAAAGATCACAATTTGTAGTGTTAAAATGCAAGTTAAATAATTAATCTCCTTATATATTATGATGGTATAACATTTTAAAGGACTAAATCATCAAATACTGAAATTCAAATTAAATACAAAATAAGTTGTGAAATCCAAAGGTCTTTGTTTATATAACTAAAATATGTATGTATATATGTATGTGTGTGTACATATATATGTATATATGTCAATATATATGTGACATATATGTGTCAATATATATGTGACATATATATATGTCAAGACAATAGTGCCTTTGTTGTATTTTTTTCTAATTAAAAATCTAGCAGTTGCCCTTTATTTATCTGTATTGAGATTCCTGGCTATGAAGCTACGTTAATACTAACCTAGATCAATACACCTCAGCAAGACCCTGTAAGCAACACACCTAGAAAGGAATTGTGTTTTTTCTATTGACTTCAGAATAAATCTCCTAAGTTCTTAACTGAAGCAAACACATATTTAACAAGAGCTGAGAATATAGTTGTGTTGTTTCTTAAAACAATGCAACCAAATAGAAGTATGCTTACTATAAAATTTTCCAATTCTATTTTAATAAATATGTGCCAAACTTATAAAAAACTAATCCAATGTGTCAAGATTATATGTATGAAGTATTTAAATAATGCAAATATTTTTCTAATTATAAAAGCATACCATGTTTCGACAGGGTTGGAAAATATTACATTATAAATAAGATAGTCGTCTAGAAAAAGTTTTATCTAGTCACAATATTTTGCATTATAAAATGGAAACAACTTTGCAAAAATTTAATAGCTTTGGCCTCAGTGAAAAATGCCTTAGAGCCCAAGGACAGAACAGGGCAACATCTATGTTCTGGGCTGCGCTGCTGGACTGGAGAGCCAGCGTCCAGTCTGGCTGTTCACCATGTAGCTGAGCCAGGTTCAGGGGTCTCCAGATTACCCCAGTCTGTAGAGTGTATGGACGAATACCAATTTGTGGAGTGCCTATTACCCCCTACCAGCATCTTCATGCCCCCAAAGCACGAACATTATCTCAGTTTTACTAGCTGGCAGCCTCGCAAAGACAGCCATCCAACTTGCCCTAATTAGCGCAGTGCTCTCAGATATACAGCATCCCTGTCTACAACTGGTCGGGAAGGCGGAGGAGCATATTTGGGCCCTGCAGAAGAATGTGGAAAATGTGGAAGATTTTCTGAGTCCACTGCTGGCAAACACATGCATTACCCAGGTCAAAGAGTTGACAGGTACCCTGCAGGTCAAGTGCTACTTTGACCAGCAGCTCAAAGCCTGGCTCCCGAAGAAAGGCTACTGAGACCCAGCAGAGCAGTTTGCATGACAGCATCCCCCGCAAGCTGCACTCCAAGAAACCTCAGGAGGAATAAGGTGGGTTTTGGAGCCTTGAGACAGTCAATCCAGAGACTAGGGCTAAGAGATTTGGCAGGACAGAGTGAAGGCTAAAAGGATTCTGTGTTAGGCCTTGTTTTC
Organism: Macaca nemestrina; assembly: GCF_043159975.1. Lineage (NCBI taxonomy): Eukaryota > Metazoa > Chordata > Mammalia > Primates > Cercopithecidae > Macaca > Macaca nemestrina. The sequence goes on along the minus strand of NC_092132.1, from coordinate 138,254,577 downwards.
ATAAAGTGGGAACCGAGACCCTATGTACAGGTGTCAGCACTAGGTGAGGGCTACCGGACATTGGCAACCTGCCAGGAAGAGCCAAACTAGTGGGGGCTATTAGTTCTTGTCCCTCCCCATCACCTTGGCCCATCCCTGCTTTCCCTTCATTGGTGCTCCTTGGGTGCAGCTATTAAAATTCTAGGGGTTGTCACCTGGTGAAAGCAAAAGCCTAACTCTGATTAGGAGAGGGTAGCAGAGGGCAGATCCATTGGGTACATTCTGTCCTTGGTCCTCTGGCCTTCCAGAGCTCACTGAGGCAAATTTACCTGAGCCCTTGCCCTAGTTCAGACCTGGCTTGGCAGAGACTACTGAGAACCCAGATGCTTCAGGCATGGGTCTTGGGAGTCTTCTGTTCCAAGTGCAGTGCTGAGCATGAGACACAGAGTTCCTCTGTTAGCCACTGAATTCTTTCTACCTGATAGAGGGGTAAGAGGCCCAGACTGGGTGCCTCTTCCATTCCATACCAGACGTGGGCCTAACTGAGTTTCCGGCTCCAGGAAATTAAGTGATTTGCTTTGGCAGAGCTGGCCACAAGGGTTGCCTGAGAGCTCCAAGCAGTCCACTACAGGGCTATCCTCCTCAGCCTGCTGACCTGGAATCAAGGTTGGAGGCGGTGTTTGCAGGCAGGAAGACGCTGGCCTTTAAACCGGGCCATCCCGTCCCATCCCACCCCCAGTCAGCTAGCCATCATACCCACCCCATACTTGGAATTACAGGGGCCAAGGGCCAGAGTTCTCACCCCCATCCCATCCCAGCATCAAACTGGCTAAGACCTGCTTCAGATACTGGCTCTCCTCCGTGGTCTCTGACCTAAGGTAGGGTACTGAATTTCTTTGGGACTCAGTTTCTTTATATGTAAAATGGGCACATCTTTGTAAGGACACTGCTGGCTTACATGTTAAACCCTCACTCCTGGCGAGTCCAGGCCCCTCTCAAGTCTAAAGCCTCTGCAAAGAAAAGGAGCTCAATACATTGATCTAATGACACAAGCCCCACTGATCATTAATGCAATGTTTTAGTTAGCTGTATATACGATTTAAGCTATTAAAATTTTTACAATATTTACAAATTAGCCTTCTGATAAAAAAAAAAAATGCCTTACAAGGAACTAGTAACCACAATAGTGACAAGTAAAGATTATTCATATTGCATCAAATATTTCCATAACACAAATACAAAATAAGACATACTATAGAAATAAGAATGAAAATATGAAATGATAAAATGTTTTAAAATAAGAATAAGTATATGCATCAATGATTACTTGCACAGCTAGAAGCTTGCTCAAAACTCTAGTCAGTTAAGGAGCAAAATACACATTTAACAGAGTTTCAAATAAAAAGTTATTTCTGGAATGTATGGAAAAGTGACTATGTTCCCAAATAATTTAAAAGTTGAATGCAATCTTTTACATTTCAGAGTGAAAGTGACTCTTGATTGTATAATTTCTTTTTTCTTTTTTTTTTTTTTTGATTTGTATTTCCCTTTTATTGCATAAATTACCAACAAAATCCTGACCTGGGAATCAAAAATTTAATAATATAACCGCAGTTTAACACCATTAAATAAGCTAAATCTCAGAGTAATACTGGAATGTTACCCAAATAAATAAAGTAGGCAAATGGCCAAGTATTACATTCCCTATTTCAAAAAAGAGGCCTTAAGCATTCATGTCATAAGTTTATTGACAAACATATCCAGTATGCCATGAGTTAGAGTTTGATCCATTTCCAGAGGCTATATCTCTTAAAATGCTCTTCATATCTGTTAAATGGATGAACTGAAACATCCTTATGATTTAAGCAGTTGGTGTCTTACTATAAGGAAGGGTGCAGCAAACGCAAATCTAAAGTACAAACACATCTTAACTAGTAACGCCCACTTGTTTTCCACTGAAAATGGCAAATTCTTCCCAGGGCCCTCCTCATAGTGGCTCCTACCGACCACAGAGGTTGTGAACCTCCGGATGTTGTGGCCCAACATAGCGCTGCTGGAAGCTCTGCGAAAGGCGCAGAGACCGAGGACGGATGAAATGGCGGCACCTCACCAAGACCTTGTTAGAATCAGAGTTGTGTTTGGGCCAGGCGTCAGTAAACAAAAACGAGTGACTTTATCTCTAGTAATTCCAAATTCCTCCTTATAACTGACTGACTTGAGCTTCTCTCCTCAGTTATTTCGTGTCCAATGACAAGTTCACCTGTTCGACTGGTGTGGCCATACGGAAAATTACCGCCAGGGTCCACTCACACTGGCCAGTGTTCATGAAAAACTGTTAAATATTTTGAAAATCACTAACTCCAGTGTTTCTAGAGTCTTTAACTGATGCCCATTTACAAAAGCTGTTCATAGAAATATCAGCCTGATATCTACATGAAAGATAAGGTTTGCTCTGTGACATCTCCTACAACGTTTGCATTTTAATATTGGCCATGCCTAGTTTAAGCCAAAGGGAGCCTCATTCTCCCTGCTTCATGTTTCCAAAAAGAGATCCCCCGCACCTCGACTTCAGCTAGCCTCTGGTTTCTCTCCATGATTCCTGGTCACTCTTGTTGGAGAAGGAGGATTGGTTCCTCTAATTGGTGGATTTGGCATAAAAAAATTCAGATGTGCTCACCCCAGCCTCTTCTCTTCTGCTTTTTATGGGGCTAGTCTATTTAGCTCACTGATATCATCCCACATATTTCGAAATTTGCCTGGATTATAGGATGGGCTTCAGAAGTGTTTAACAAACACTTACAAACATTTAACAAATGAATAATAATGAATCTGTTGAGTCAGTGACTGAATGGATACATTTCATATACTGTGTCAAATATCAGCATGTCCATTTGGTCAAAGATCTGAATCTGCATTCTTCACATGGTTTGTCAGTATTTGAGTAAATAATTTTAAGTGCATCTATGTGTCTTTGATCCAACTCTAATAGTCTCAGAATTCAGTCATGGATAAGGGGTATATTATTTGTTGTTTGTTCTGAAACCACTTAATAGAATTGAAAGGAAAATAAGGTGAGGAAAATTTCAAGTTAATATAAGAGAAAACTTTTTTAAATGGAAGCTTTTGAAAAACAGGATGTATATGAGTGTAACATTCACCTCAATAGGTGAATATTAGCAGAGAATAGATACTTGCTAGAGACGATGTCAAAGAGATGATCCCAGCACCAGAGAGAGAACTGGTCAGTGTCAAGAAATAAAAACGTGTACCACTCCAGATATTGCAAGAGAAGAGGAGCCGAAAGCAAGGAATAAACTACAAAATTTTTGGAGAGCAAAAAAACAAACAACAACAACAACAACAAAAGGAGGAAATGTTGGAAGAGTGAAAGGGAGAAGGGAATGTTACCTAGCTATCAGGGCTGTCTTTTCAATTCAAGACTGAAACACACCAGCCATCCTTCCAGGTGATCTGCTAAAGATGTTGCAGAAACACAGGAACATGGATTCCATGGATGCTACTGAAACTCCTACTGATATGCTGGTGACCTTGTCACCTGAAGTTGCTCTCAGAGCCCACAGTCACCTGCCCATGTTATCATTGAAACCAGAGACGCAACAGAAACAGAAAATAAAGAATTCTTCTGTCTTTCTCCTTAAAAAAAAATCTCCTGCAAGGACTTCACATTGGCCAAATCTTACTGGAAACTTGCTAGCAAGGGAGCCTGGAAAAACTGCTTGGAATTCTTCCAGCTCCCTGCCATAGAAAAGCAAAGAAGGGTTTGAATGAAGCTGAGAGCCAGCAGGCAAGCAACCAAAATACCAGATAATGTATCCTTTCACATTTTTCAAGATCCAACAGAAATCTGTTAGAGGAGGAACACCATTCACTATTAACCCCTCCAGAAATTACAGCATCAGACATTTAAAGACATTTAGAATAAATAAATAACAGCTACCCACAGTTGCAAAAATATTAGTACTGAATTACAACTGTCAAAGAATATATAATAGCTTACACTGTACATGGAGAGAACCAATTATAGAACTGAGAAATGCCAAACATACGTACTATATTTATACTCATTACGCAGAGTGAGGAAAAATTGGTGTGGGCAACTTTAGAATGCCTTCAAGAGCAGATCAAAGGTAACGTGCCCTGGTAGGGGAGGTAGGATTTGAATGAAAGGAGGTTATTTTACATTGATAGAAAACATAAGCAAGGGAAATGAGGCTAAATGGAAGTAACACATATGTGGAGAATATGGTAGGAGGAGCAATAAGGTAAGAAAAATCAGTCTCACTCAAGGATTTGAACATTAAAATAGGGTCCAATATGGGGGATATAAAGTTATACTTAAGGTGTGGAAAACTACAGAGTATTGAGGAAATGATGAAAATAGATTCCTTTGGGGTTCATTCACTTTGTTAGATTTTATTTCACAGTCTTCTATCTGAGAAAGACTGATATTTCATTCTCAATTATAATCTATAAACAGTGATTAGCCTAAAATATATGGAAGTTTGTGCGGGGAGTCTTCTAAATCTGACTTGAGGTGTTATTTTGACTGGTATTTGCAGCAGCATTCCACTTTTTCTGACTTCCTTTTCCTTTCCATAATGATTTGTCCCCCAAATTCTATCATACTATATAAATATTTATATGACATTAATATCAGCAATAGGAACAAACCACTCTGAGAATGAATGTAGTCTAACAGTTAAAAGAATGAATTCTGGAGTCAAACTACATAAATTCAAAACCCAACTCCACAAGTACTACTTGTATGACCTTGGATTTACTTAAAATTTTCTTTGCTTCATCTTTAAAACAGGGTGATGGAAGAATTTACCATCTACCATTGTTGTCAGGATTAATGCATCGATAACGTTAAGCGCTGGCCTTAGGGCCTGACACATACAACACCATGTAAGTGTTAGCTTTATTTTCTCTGTTATCCCCAGCATGTGGTTTCTAACTTGTGCATAAGTTCTCCATTTTGACAAAGGCATTATTATCCCCTGTGGCAACTCTTTTCATTTTGGACCACTGAAATCATGAAGTCTTCTCTATACGTTTATTCATATTGAATTTGTTATAATTTCCAGCCATTGTTTCTATTTCTACCTTTGAGGCTACCTAGAATTCATGCACCACATTCTCTCTTGCATAGGGCAGGCTCTCCTAGATTGAGAGAGAAATAACTGCCCTCTTCCAAATTTTCCTATTTTGCTCATATTAAAAGCACAGTTCTTATAATTAAATATACTTCATATTGTATATTTCTTAGGCCTACATGAACTTGATTATTTGCCTTTGGATCTGTTTCCATTTGCCAATATTCTCAAACATCCTAGTAACATCTGCAATCTCATGTCCAAAGATATGCCCACTGGGGAACTCTCAAATGGCCAGTGGGACAGACATAAGTAGACCGGAGGCCTTCTACTCCCCCATTGATCACTTGTGTATGAAACTGTCCCTGTTACCTGCAAACTGTTACTTCTTTAGACACAGTGCTCAAAATAATCTCCCTTACTTGGACTAATAAACTGAATGGAGATAATCCCAGAAGAGAGGGACAAAGATACACTATCAGGGCTCCCCCTTCACATTTGTGTTTAGCAAATTTAAGCTGCAAAACTGAAAAACTTATGCTGCTTTCAAATGATCAATATTCACAGAAGTGTGGCATAGTAACCATGGATTAAAAATTATATAATATGTGTTAATTCAGCATAACATCTTAACAGGGTCAAATATTTTTAATGATTTTTACAGATAAATGGTTCCTCTAAGAATGCTAACCTATTAATGAAACTGTGTTAAAAATGAAAATGAATTTTTTTCCTCAGCCGTTGTATTTTATATTAGCCATGTATTTTTCATGTATGTTTCATATGTGTATGTATGTGTTTCTCATATATACAGCACATATATAGCAACGTGTTTCATGTATATGTTTTATATACATACACACATATAATACAAGGCAGTGAAGAACCATTATGTGTGTGTATGTGTGTATGTGTGTATATATATATGCTGTATACCAACATTGTCCATTGCTAAAACTGTATGTGACTTCAAGTAAATATTATAAAAAATAGAATTATGAAAATTCCGAAAGACAAAGCTTTTCTAATAGTTGTAGCATATGTCACCATATTTTATAAAATTATATATTAACTGGAGAAAATTCAGATAAAAATATTTTACTAACAGTAAAACCAATGTCCATTTTGAAGAACTCATCATTTGCTCTGTATTATTCTAACGCAAAGGGCAGGTCAGTGCAATTAACTTTGGGTGAGAGTTGTTCTTCTCCACCTGTGGACCTTGGAGAGCTCATCCTTCTAGGCTTCAATGTAAGCTGTCAGGTGCACTGTGAACCAAGGTTCAGGTTTAGATTAAACCTGCAGAGTCCACATAACAATTTATTCCCTTGACAACTGTTTTCTGCTGATTAAATAATGGTATTTAATGGCCCATTTAAAAAACAATGTATTTGAGCACATTTTATTTGTACTACCCTAAGTTGCTGATCCTATAAAAAACTGTAAGCCAACTATAGTGTCCTGTCACATTTTTGGAGTTACACATTTCCCTAATTGAATTTGTTGATTTATTGCTAACAAAGATAACATTTTCTACTTCAGCCAACTTTCTGGGACGTGAAATTGCTTCGACATGGAAGCAAATTTTATAAATTTGAAAAACGTGCTTGAAATACATTTAGCAACCAAAATATTAACTTGACAGAAGTGAAACAACCAAGGGAAACGACCATGTAATGCCTTCTTTCAACTCTAAAATAAAATTATTCAAAGTACAGCTGTTTGAGCAGAAAAGTAGATTGTGACAACTTCTGCCACTTAAATTTTCTGAGTATACAGTAAGTTTCATAATATTCTAGATTATAACTAATGATTATCAATTTATTAAGCTTTTATTAAATTTCATTATGTAATTAATATTTCATAACTAATTAATATTCAAACAGGAAACAAAATATTTCCAAAAGCCCATTACAAATACAAAGTCTCATAGCAGGCAACTGGAAATGCGGTACTTTTTCCATCTTTCTAAAATGGAAAAGGCATGTTCTCAATTTTTTTCTGAAATTTTATTCTATAATTCCTACCTTAGATTAGAAAACAAAAATGTTTGATTGAATTTCCTAAAAGGTTTCTATTAGGTGGTGGATATTAGGCATACATGATTACCTTATTTAATAAAATATCTGTTGTTTTGTTAGAAATTTTCTACTTATGATGTTTGATATAAACTCCCAGTTGGAAATATAAATCAGTCTTTCTCAGAGCAAATAAAAGGACACTGTCATGTCTGGAAATCTCCAGGTGTGCCTTTGTATCTTAGAAAGCTTAATGTAATACCATCATCCCCAAATTTACAATAAGCTTGGCAAAAAGAACAACAAATCCCAAGAAGCAATTAATCTTTTCTATCCTATTGAAGACTATAGCTGAAGTTTTAGAAGTCAATATTCAGTCAGCATACAGAAACAACACTTTGAAGTTACATAAAATAAAACGTGATGACTCTTTAAAAATAGTTTTGAAATTTGGCTGTACTCCACAAACATGAATTTATACTGTGCCTTCTAAGTACACTCTTGCGTTTCTTCCATATAGACAATGCAATGCAATGATATCATTTCATTATTTGGAATGTTGGAAATATGCAAATAGAGAGGACAGCAGAAGAAACCACTGCAGAAAGCAGCTTGGTCAGGGCAGCACAAAAGGAAACAGATTTAACATCCTTGTCTCTGACCTGGGTTTGCCTATGAACCCATCCTATTCACCATATTGAGGTCTGATCCTACCAGCACCAAAGGAGTGAAATAAGTTATACAGAGAATGGAGAAGTGTATTATTATAAAGTGCCAGAAATTACTGCTGCAGGATTATTAGAGAGGATTAATCTAGTAGGTAGCCTAATGTTTTTACTTCATAGGTTAAGTTGTAAAGGATGTTAAGATACCAAGTCAAGCATGCCAAGTTACTTCCCAAAATTGTAGCAGGGCTGGCAAAGGATACTTTGAGCTCCTATTTTCCAAATTCTAACCAACACCCATAGGGAATTATGCTTAGGTGAGAAAAAGATGAAATGGAAGGCATTTTGGAAGTGAGGGGACAAGAAAAAAGAGGAAGAGATTTATTCAGCACACAGTTACCAACATCCATAATTTGGCTATTCAAGCCACATTGATCCTACCTGAATTTCAGAACCAATATATTTGGCTTAAGAAGAAAGCAGATAACCTGATGAATGCTTACAGTGTTGAATGAGGAGATTGATGCTTTTTTGTAAAGTCACATGCACACAGAATACTGACGTTTCAGGAAAAAAAAAAAATCAACTGCTGAAATTCTAACACATTGGAGTTGGCATTAAAGACTGTCACATAGTCCAAATTAGTAAGATTCTTAGCTCTCCTTTTTCAGAAAAACACAAATGATTGCCTAGCATAGGAATCTCTGCCAGAAAGCTGACAAAATGCTGCTTTTGCTTCATTTTTGGAATTTTCATATTTGGAATAGTAAAAGAGGAATTTGGCCACAAATTACTGACCTCTTTGTTTTGGCAACATAAATCAATGGTGAGAAGTAAAATAGGCAATCTGTGAAAACAACAAAGAAAACCAAGTTAAAACAAATATTGATTGTAAGTGGAGAAATGTAATGGAGAAACAAATCACTATTATAATTTATCATTCATAGAAAAAATACAAAAATATAAAAATTAAAATTTAAGCTCTGAAATGCAAGATAAACCCTAGTCAATGAATTTTGAAAACCACATAGAAAATACTCTTTCCAAACGTTCCCTTCCTCCTTTATTTACTGCTTCACTGCCAGCATTTCTTCCATTTACATTGTAGGGAAATTATTAAAGTTCAAAAGGTCCACTTGTTTTGGGAATATCCAGTTGTTAACCCTGAAAATCTGTGTCTGGCCGGGTCTATGTGGCAACTGTCAACGGAGGTAACCAAGATGCTTCTAATTTTCTAACTCTCTAATCTTCTAAGAATAAGAAAGCTATTTATCTCATGTTTTTAATGAAAGTCTATCTCCCAGCTATTTCTGACACATGGAAGATCCCAACTCTCTAATTAGGACTCATATCTGTTATGAAAACTTCTCTTATTTACTCAGCCTTTTCTCCTCCTGACAACACTCCTTGTGCCAAAACACGTGTTTAGGTAATTTAATACATTCCTGCCATTCGTTTTCACTTTATCTTGTTTACACAAATATCTATTAGCAAAAGGGGAACAGATATTAGTTATCAGGTTGAATCTCACACTTAGCTGTTCCATTTTAGTACCTTCTTCACAGGAGCATACAACGTTATCACACATATAGTGTTCATCGTTATCACACATATAGTGTTCATCTTCTGTACTCTTCATTCTTTACACAAAGTTTATCACGAAGACTTAGTCCTAGGTGTGCCCAATCGGTTATTTGGGGGTAACAGAAGACATCTTCACTTGTAAAAAAAAATTTTTTTTTTATAGAAAGAACACTTAAGAACTACCCTCTTAACAAATTTTTAAGTGTACAATACCATATTATGAAACATAGGCACAGACGGGCATGGTAGCTCACGCCTGTAACCCCAGCACTTTGGGAGGCTGAGGCAGGTGGATTATCTGTGGTTAGAAGTTCAAGACCAGCCTGGCCAACATGGTGAAACCCTGTCTCTACTGAAAAAAAAAAAATACAAAAAATTAGCTGGGCATGGTGGGAGGTGCCTGGAATTCCAGCTACTCAGGAGGCTGAGGCAGGAGAATCACTTGAACCCAGTAGGCAGAGGATGCAGTGAGCCAAGATTGTGCCATTGCATGTCAGCCTTGGTAACGAGAAAACTCCATCTCAAAATAAATAAATATAGACACTAGGATTATAGCAGCTCTCTAGAACTTACTCATCTTGCATAACCAAAACTTCACACTTGTTGATTCACAACTCTCATTGCTTCCTCTTCCAAATCCCTGGCAACCTCAATTCTGCAATTTGGTTCTATAGGTTTAACTATTTTAGATACCTCATGTATGCAGCATCATGAAGCATTTGTAATTCTGTCACTAGCTTATTTCGCTTAGCATAATGTCCTCCTCTTGGTTCATCAATGTTGTTGCAAATGAGAGTTTCCTATTTTAAGGCTGAGTAATATTTCATTGTATGTACATGTTAAATTTTGTTCATTTGTTGATGAAGATTACAGTTGTTTTTACATCTTAGCTACTGTGAATAGTGCTGCAATGAACATAGGAGTGCTAATATCTCTTTGAGACCCTGATTTTAATTCTTTTGGATAAATATTGAGAGTGGGATTGCTGGATCATATGGTGGTTCTATTTTATTTTTTGGAGGAACCTCCATACTGTTTTCCAAAGTGGCTGCACCATTTTGCATCCTACCCACAGTGTGCAAGGTTTTCCAATTTCTCCACATGCTCACTAATAAGCTTGACTTTTTTTTTTGATACGTCATTCAGACAGGTATAAGATAATATCTCATTATAGTTTTGATTTACATTTCTGTGATGATTAGTGATATTGAGTACTTTTTCATATGCCTGGTGGCCATTTGTATGTCTTCTCTGGAGAGATGTCATTTTAAAATCAGGTTATTAGGTTTTTTGCTATTGAGTTGTTTGATTTCCTTATATATTTTGGAAATTAACTCTTTATCACATATATGATTTGTAAAGATGTTTTCCCATTTTGTGGATTGTTTCACTCTGTGGATTGTTTTCTTTATTGTACAGAAGCTTTTTAATTTGATGTAGTCCCACTCATTTTTTTTTCCTTCCATTGCCTATGCTTTTGGTGTCATAGCCATGAAGTCACTGACAAAACCAAAGTCCTAAAGCTTTTCCCTGATGCTTTCTTCCAGAGATTTTATAGTTTCTGGTCTTACACTTAAGACTTTAATTCATTTTGAGTTTATTTTCTTGTATGGTATAAGATAAGGGTCCAACTGTGCTCATCTGCATGTGGATATCTAGTTTCTCAACATCTTTTTCTGAGAGACTATCCTTTCCCCCTTGTGTATTCTTTGCAACCTTGTCTAAGATTAGTTGACCATTTATGTGTGTGAATTTATTTCTGGGCTCTCAATTTTGTTCCATTGGTCTATATATGTTTTTATGCTAGTTCCATACTGTTCAAATTACTATAACTTTATCTGCATGTGGATATCTAGTTTCTCAATATCTTTTTTGAAAGACTATCCTGTAACCATTGTGTATACTTTGCAACCCTAAGATTAGTTGACTGTTTATGTGTGTGAATTTATTTCTGGGCTCTCAATTTTGTTCCATTTGTCTATATATGTTTTTATGCCAGTACCATACTGTTTAAATTACTGTAACTTGGTTATACTTTTTGAAATCAGGAAGTATAATGCTTTCAGCTTTGTTCTTTCTCAAGATTGATTTATCTATTCAAGGTCTTTTATGACTCCATATGTACTTTAGATAGTATTCTTTTCTAATTCTATGAAAAATGACATTGGAATTTTGATAGGGATTGCATTACATCCGCAAATCTTTTGGGGAATATGGATATCTTAAAAAGAGTACATCTTCCAATCCATAAATATAAATGTATTTTCATTTGTTTGCATCTCAATTTATTTCACAAAGGTTTCCCAGTTTTCAGTGTATAAACTTTTCCCTTCTTTTATTCCTAATTATTTTATTATTTCATTCTATTGTATGTGAGGTCTTCCTAATTTTTTTCAGATAGTTTGTTTTTAATGTTTGGAAATGCAATCGATTTTTGTAACTTCACTGAATTCATTATTAGTTTGAACAGTTTTTTAATAGAGTCGTTAGGGTTTTCTATATATAAGATCATGTACTCTGTAAACAGAAACAATTTTACTTCTTTCCCAGTTTGGATGCCTTTTTTTTTTCTTGCCTAACTAATGTTGTGAACACTTCCAGTACTATGTTAAATAGAATTGAGGAGAGAGGGCATCCATGCCTTGTTCCTAATCTTAGAGAAAAGTTTTCAGTTTTTACCATCGATTTAACAACTAGGCTTTTCATATATGTTTTTTATTATGTTGAGCTACTTTGCTTCTATTTGTATTTTTCAGAGTTTTTATTTATAAAAAGGTGTTTACTTTTATCACATGCTTTTACTGTGCCTGCTGAAGTAATTTTTTTCATCAATTAATATATCACATGAATTGATTTTTAGATTAACCAGCCTTTTATTCCAGGAATAAATCTGACTTGGTCATAGTGTATGGTCCTTGTAATGTGTTGCTTTGCTTGTATTTTGTTGAGGATTTTTTGCATCTATATTCATCAATAATATTGGCCTGTAGTTCTCTTGTGGCATCTTTGTCTGGCTGTCTTATCTGGGTTATGCTCCCTTCATAAAATTAATTTAAAAGTGTTTCTTCCTCTTCAATAGTTTTGGAAGAGTTTAAGAATGATTGATGTTAGATCAGAAGTCACCCATGAAGCCACCAAGTCCTGCGCTTTTTCTTTTGGGGAGATTCTGATTACTGATATCTCTACATAGCTCTGTTCAGACTCTGTAGTTCTTCATAATTCAGTCTTGGTATGTTTTATGTTTCTAGGAATTTATCAATTTCTTCCAGGTTCAGTTTGTTTGTGTATAATTGTTCATTGTAGTTTCTTATGATTTTTCTTATTTCTGTGGCATAGCTGTCATTTCTCCTCTTTCATTTACAATTTTATTTATTTGAGAAATGGGTCCTTGCTATGTTGACCAGGCTGGTCTTGAACTTCTGGCTTCAAGCAATCCTCCTGCCTCAGCCTTTCAAAGTGTGAGGATTACAGGCGTGAATTTCATTTTATTTATTTGAATTTGTCTTTTTTCCTATATTTGTGCAGCTAAACATTTGTCAATTTTGTTTATCTTTCATAAATCAAGGAAGCTTTGGGGAAAGGAAATCACATGGGGTATTCTTAATGAATCTACTAAGGTCTCTTTATTTCTGAATTAAATTCTAGATAGTCTAATCTATATTAAACTCTAAATCCAGCTCTTACTCCCCACTTTCAGCTTTCAGCATGATGATCTAGTAACTTCTTTCCCCTTGTCTTTGTTCTTACTAACAGCTCATATTCCTCTCGTTTGCTTTACTCATGATTCTGCAATTTGGTTTTTGTTGGCATGTTAAATTTATTAACTTTTTCAACAAGGATTGCTGGAGGACCTACTATATGGCAGGCCCTACAATCATCATTAGGAATATATCTAGTAAAACAGTCCTAATCTCTATGGTACTTTTAATATAGTAGGGGTGGGAAAGATTAATGAGATAATCATATGTTTGAGTATATGGTTACAGGTTGCAGTGAGTGGTATCAATGGAAACATACAAGTGTTGAATGAGGGAGACCTCAGACTTAATCAGGACGACAGGGAAAGCTCTCCTGGAAGAACAATATTGGGCTACTGTCTGAAGGATTAATGGAGTGAGCTAGGCAATTGTAGTGATGCAGAGAAGCAGAGGACTGAAAGAAGAGAGAAATGCAGATATAAAGGCTCTAAGTTAGATATAAAGCTTAGCATGGTCAACAACTGAGAGAGTACAGGTATAACTCAGTGCATGGAGCAAAGAGGAAATTGGTAGGATTTGCAACTGGGGATACTACTGGGGCAGATTCATGTATCGCGTTACAAGTGATATTAAAGATCATGGTCTTCTTTGAGCAGTGAGAAGCCACTGAAGGGGAATTACTCTGATCTGATCTGAATCTTCAAAATATCACGTCGGCTTCAACGAAGAGAGAAGCACGAAAGGGGTAAAAGAAAAATTGGGGAAAGATTTATTTTGTCCAAATGAAAGATAATAGTTTGAACTAGAATGGTATAGCTGAAAGGATAAGTTGAATACTGGAGAGAGAGTTAGAATGAAATAAATTGTACTCAGGAATAGATTATGGATGAAGGAGTGAAAGAAGGAGGTCATATGATGGGTGCTGCTGACAGTAATAGTTAGAGCAGATATCTCAGGTTTGATTGCTTCTAATGAAGTAGACACTATGCGGACTACTGAGTATCTGACCACCAGATCTTAGCTTCAGAGAGCATTGTAATTCTTAGTCCTCTGCTTGAGGTTGGAAGGAGAATAGATGTACTTTTTACTTCACCCATTTTACTAACTTCATACATTACACTTCCTCATGTTAAATGGTTGGACATAGCTCTGGGTCCAATCAGGAAAGGGATAGCAAATGAGTCTGTAATTATAGCACGTGAGTGTAAATCCTGTGATGGGCCACCCAAAGAGGGAGATGTTGACTCCGTTTGGGAGGTCCAGGGAGGCTTACTGGAGGAGGTGGCATGCTGAGTATGCAGGAAGATCAGTGGGAATTTGTTACATATTTGTGCAAATCATTTCTCCAATCAGATGATAAGCATGCTTTGGGGAGAATCATGATATATACATGTCTCCGCTACATCCTAGCCCTGTTGTGAGCTCACCATAAATGCTTCATAATAATTATTTATTGGAAAATAGAAGTAAAGTTTCTTGGGAAAAATACCTCAGATTTTTCAAACTAAACATACCACTGAAACTTCCTTTTTAGACTATGAGTTTTGTATACATTACTCCACAGCTTGATCAGTATGGGTAACTGAAATTCTTTAACTTTTCAAATGGAAGATGAAAGTGAAAATTTTAAGTTGATAATTGTGCAAATTATAACTGTTAGCTCACTTACTTGAGGAAGCAAACTAGATTGTATAGGCCTAAATGAATATTCACATGTGTTCTCTTTCATTGGCAGGGAAATGCCTTTTTTTAAACTCACAGAAGAGACTTTCAATTTAGACTTCATTTCATATTAATTTCCTCTGTTTCCTTCCCTGTAGTTTTTACTTTGTTCTATTCAGTGTGACAAATTTATGCTTAGACTGTATTTTTAAAAATTGAAGATCTGCTTAACTTTTAAGATTTTTATAGTATAGATATTATGGACCTTATGGAAGAGTTTGAGAAGTGACTAGATTGCCAGATGTAAAAATCTAAACTGTGTCTCAGTGTTGAAATGTCTAATAGTCTGTGACAAAATCCACACAGTGTATTTTGAATGTGTTTTTACTGTTTGAATTTGCCAAGTAATATGTATGCATGGCACGAGGATATTATAACTTAAATAACTAGAGGGGTGGACCCAAGAATTCAAATCTGGATCTTTAAACATGGGTCTGCACCTCTAAGGACTACATGTTGGCTGGACTGCTGACTTGCTGCTTACAGTTTCTGCTAGGAGCTTATATAATCTATGCATTTTTGCTCCCTGTTTGCATCTAGTAATCATCTTTAATCAGCTTACTTCCCTGTAGGGGAGGATTTACTTCTGTTTCTGTCTTGCTGTTTGCAACTTAAATTGTTTTGCCTTAAGTTTCTTGTAACTCTTCTATCATTTAACCTTAAAGGCATTATTTAACATACAGCAATGGTGATTTAAAAAAAATCAAACTATCTCATATGTCAAGGTCAAAAAGTACTATTAAAAAACAACAAAAATGCTTCTCTGACATTTTCTCATAGTGGGTATACTATCAGTTTCTCTATATGGGATAGCATAGATCCACTTCAATAAATGTAAGCTGATTTTTCCTATTAAAAATATACTGAATTTTTAATGTTTGAACATAGCTCTCAAGAAACATTTCCCTTGGAATTGAGGAAACAGCAATCAGAGCAACAGCAGCAATGAATGAAGGAAGAACCAGTGCCCAGACCATGCTAGAAAACCAAACAGATGGCTCTCAGCAAATAAGCCAAAACATGCCCTGTAATTTATATTTTATGTGTGGGCAGGGACCATTTCAGGCACATTTACCTTTGCATCCTGAGTGCCTGGCACAGAGTAAGTGCTTATATTTATATTTATGTGGAATTAACTAGTAGACAACTCTACAGTAACTTCATTTACTTATTTAGTACATTCATGGTCTTCATGAATAAGAAATAATACCATTGGCAATAGTAGTTACTGATTTTGGGGATGTTGCTGAATGACTATTTGAAATGCTTCTGTATGGTTGGTTGATGCAATTTACTATACATGACAGAATATCATTTTCTAGAACTAGAAATTTTCTGTTGCAGATTACAATGTCATTATTGAATAATCTACAATTATCCAACACAGATCATTTCGATACCTCTCATTGCTTTTTTTTGGGGGGGGAGGAAATAAAATAAATTTCTTTATGACTTGTAATAAAATAAATTTTTTTAAGCCCAAATAACTGAAACTGGGGGACACACATCATTTGTTGATGCATTATCTTCAATTGCTAAAAAAAAATTGCAAAGTCAAATCTACATTGAACCATATAGAAAAGTGAAGTAGGACCCTTATAAGGTACCCTCATAAAAGTAATACGGACATGACATAAATACGATCAAATCAATCCTGGAAAACAGAAGTCAACTGTAAAATCAAACTTATGTTTAAATTTGTAAGATAAAAGACAAAACCTCATGTCCTGATTTCTTCAACAGAATTCTTTAATAATCAAAATATAGGCAATGTTTTGTATGACAATCTGCCAGCTTTTGGTTGTCACAAAAATAAGTTAATATACATAAACTCAGTTACTCTTTCCTTCAGCTTCTCTCTTGAGAATAATGCTTAGATCTACAAGAGGAACCACAGAAGAGTGTTTGTGATAATGAAAGGATGATGAACCATATTAAATTCTGGAATTATTAAAAGCAGAAGAGCAAGATTTTCAAATAAATGAGATACCCTAAATGAAACTCAATCATCTGTTTTCATTTAGCAGAATAACAATAAGTGAACACATAACGAGATAGAAAATTATGATTTATACATACATTTACATATCACATTCCAAAGCATTTCCAGATAGGAAAAATTTGTACCACCTTATGATGGTTAATTTTATGTGTCAACTTGACTGGGTCATGGGTTGTATATTTGATAAGACATTATTCTAGGTGTTTCCATGAGGGAGTTTTTGGATGAGATTAACATTTATTTATTTATTAATTTGAGACAGGGTCTTGTTCTGTCACCCAGTCTAGAGTGTAGTGGTGTGATCTCAGCTCACTGAAGTATCAACCTCTAGGACTTAAGTGATCCTCCCACCTCAGCCTCCCAAGTAGCTGGGACTATAGGGATAAGCCACCCACGCCTGGCTAATTGTTTTTAATTTTTATTTTCACTACAGATGGGGTCTCAATATGTTGCCCACGCTGATCTGAAACTCCTAGGCTCAAGCGATCCTCCTGCCTCAGCCTAAGTGCTGGGATTACAAGTATGAGCCACCGTGCCCTGCCGAGTTTAACATTTAAATCAACAGACTGAGTAAAGCAGAGTACCCTTCATAATGTGAGTGGGCCTCATTCAAGGAGCTGAAGACCACAGTAGAGCAAAAGGCTGACTCTCCTCCAAACAAGAGGGAGATCCTCTTGCCCTAAAATGGTCGAAACTGGGGCATCAGCTCTTCTTGGTTCTACAGCAGCTTCCAGTCCTAGGATTCAAACTTGGTATTGGCTCTGCAGATTTTGGACTTGCGAGTCTCAGTAATTGCTTCAGTCAACTCCGTAAAATCCGTCTCTCTCCTATTGATTCTATTTTTCTGGAGAGCCCTGACAAATACACACCATGTAACCATATTCTTCCATGCAGTTGAGCCCTCACAGCTACCTGTAATACTCTATGTCCTCCTAGTCAGTAACTTCAGCCATTCTTCACAACTATTGTATTTCTCCTTAACAATTCTTAAGCGTTCTACTCCATCTCTTTACTTTCAGCAGCCTCCTATCATGTAGGTAACACAAATGCTATGTGATAAGAAACCACTAAACTTTAAAATCCCCAAACCTCCACACTCCTCTATGATTTCCTCATTTCTTTCTGTTCAAATAAAGAAAGTAACTTGTCTCTTGCCCAAGGATAATCCAACCAGTTGTGCTCTGTGTCCAGTTCCTTCTTCCATGTTTAGATACTTGCTGGGTTTATCATTTTTTTCTTTCTCCTCTTTTTTTGTAATTTCTTTTTATATATCACAACCTTTTACGAAATCTAAGTATGTTCACTTCTCTCCTATCACTAAAATAAACAAAAAACACAAAAAGCCCTCTTCTTTAGCAGCACCTTCTGCTCTGCTCACTATTTCTCCCCTGCTGATAGCCATGTTTTTTAGGTCATTATTTGCAATTGTACTACTCTGGCCCTCTTTATCTGAATGCCAAACTAAATGTTTAAGGTACCAAGGCAGGAATTTAAAAAAATTACAAAAATAAAAGATAAAAACTTGAGACGGAGTAGGGCTCCCTCTTAGCTTCTTCTTGGCTGCTGAAACATGGCAATTTTTTGAAAATCTTGAGTCCCTTCGAGGGAAATTACAGGCACCTAGCTGGCCTTGAAAAGTAAATGCCCATTAATCAACAAGCAGATAAAGAAAATGTGGTATATATGTACCATAGAATACTACTCAGCCATAAAAAGGAATGAATTAATGGCATTCATAGCAACCTGGATGGAGGTGGAGAGCATTATTCCAACTGAAGTAACTCAAGAATGGAAAACCAAACATCGTATGTTCTCACTCACAAATGGAATCTAAGCTATGAGGACACGAAGGGATAAAATGATACAATGAACTTTGGGGACTCAAAGGGTGGGAGGGAGGAGAGGGTAAAAGACTACACATTGGGTAATGTGTAGTCCCGTGATGGGTGCAACAGAATCTCAGATTTCATCACTGAAGAACTTATTCATGTAACCAGATACCACATGTTCCCCCAAAACCTATTGAAATTTCAAACAAATAAGCAACCTAATACACAAGAAGACAATAACAGTCTCCAGCAAGCCAGAGTTGCAAAGTATTTTGGTGGTGGCACTATTATTCTTTATGGTCCTAGGGCCACCAAAATTCCTCAACCAGACTTTCTATGCCTCATTCTTTCTAGAACCCACTGTACTCTGGGTTGTGTCCCCCCAGTTCTGCTGAAATGGCTCTTACTAATATCTTTAATAGATACTTATGTCAGTATCATACTTAATTTCTTATTATTATTTTCCTTGAAACATTTTCTTTCATTGGCTTCTCTGATGCTTCAGTGTTCCATCTTTGGAGCTGCTGGTGTTTTCCATTTTGTTCTTAGGCGTTTCTCCTCTCATGGAATAATCTCAGCCCATGTGATCTGATTCCCGCTACTCCAACTTCAAGTCCTTTTATTTACTGATGGCTCCCAAAATGAACACTTCAGCATCTCTCTGTGTCTTAAACTGCAGCCTGTATGTCTCTCTTAAACAGCAGATTTATACACCCAACTATTATATTTCTCCTTCAGGATATTTCAACGGAAATTCAAACTCATCTTCTAGAGAAATGGCTTTCTATGCTAATCTTAATCTCTACTCTGGCTCCCATGTTCTCTACCTCAGCAAATGGCACTGATGTCTTCACTGAGGCTCATGACTGGATCCTCAGCACAGGACTTAACCTCTCCTACCCTATACCATAAAACAAATACACCATCAGTTCCTATAGATTCTACAATCCCAAAATCTCTAGAATCCTACCAGTTTCACCTGGTAGCTCGGCTACTGCCTTTTAAATGAGTTTGAGCTTCTTGTCTTCTTTTTTCTCCTTTCTAAACCTTTATGATGCAACTTGAAACAAAAATTAAATGTAAGTTACAATCTTTAGCATAAGAATTTCAGTGGAGTAAATTCAGTGGCATAAATTCTTATGCTCTTTAGTGGCTCCTGTGGCCTTCAGGATAATGTGTAAGCTCCTTTATGTGTCTTAGAACATCCAGCTTGATGTGACTTGTTTTTACTGCTTCAGTATCTCCTCTCGTCTCCTTTGTAACCACAGAATGTTGATAGTGTTTCCATTCTTCACATATGCAGTTACTCTTGTATTTGAGGGCTTTTGTCACATAGTTTTGTTTTCTTTTTGTTTTCTCATTCAACTAAACCTTGTTTTAGATCTCAGCTTAGACATTTACCTCATATGAAAAGCTTCTCCTAACCTCTAAATAGGGGTTAGGAACTCATATCACATGCTGCTTCAGATAGTTATTTTCTCCAAACCACAATTTTTCCATTTGTAAAATAAATAGGATTATATCACCTACTCTACAGGGTTGTCGTAAACATTAAAGGAGAAAATGAAGTGTTAGCAGAGTGCCATAGCTCAGAGTAAATAAATTAATTAAATCTCAGTAAATATTAGCTCTGATGATGATCTTTATGTTTATTATGACGATTACTAAGAAATATTCTTTTATGCATTCTTATCCACTATTCACAAAAACACTCAAGTTCCTTGTGCATAACTGAAAGCAAATTTCTGATCTACTTGAAACTGTCTTCAAAAAAAAGGAAAAGCACAAAATAGGTATGTCAATTCTTAAATCTCATTACCATCAAACCAAACATCTTCCCAAAGAAAATTATTATGGGCTCATGATTTTTTTTTCTTTTTTGTGATAGAAAACGAACAGATAACCTCTACTGTCTAAAATAGTACAGGGTTTCTTGTTAGCTTTCAGAAGGATATTTTATCTTGGATAGATCTTATTGCTGCTTACATTTCATCCTGAAATTAAAAGGACACGTTTAGCTGCTCCAGAATCTAGACACAGATGTGCCTGATTCTGCCAGCCAATCTTTCTCCCCTGTATGCCGTATTGCTTCTGTAGGGAGCAGCTTCTGGGTAGGGGGAAGGAGTGGCTGGAAGCAATGTATGAGATATTTACTACAAATTTTCACACAACAGGGTTCTGTAAATTGTATCTTTAAGATTAGGAGACGATGTATTTCTCAATAATAGTTTAAAGCACAGCTCCCACTCATTTTCTATAATTGCAAAACCCAAGGAACCCTGAAAAACAACAAGTATTCTCCTAGGTTTGGTGTCAAAGCTCAATTGAATACAAAACTGACCTGAACTGACAATAGGACATTTATAACTCCTTTTAATCCCATTTAGTCTGTGACTATTGATTCATGTTACTACAAAAATCTTTGAGGGAAGACAGGGACCCTCTCATATTGTTTTATATTGTTTTATACTCAGAAAAGGAAAGAGAAGCAAAACTAAAGACAGGTAGCCCGGCACCTAGGAACCAGATGCGAAACCAGGCCTGGGCCTGCCTGATCTAAGCCTGGTAGTTAAAATTTGACCCCTGACCTAGATTCCAGACATTTTATGGAAAGACACTGTGAAACCTCCCATCTTTCTGTTTCACTCTGACCACCGATGCTGGCAGCCCCTGTCATTTACCCTCTGGCTTGCTCAATGGATCACGACCCTCTCACGTGGACCCCCTTAGAGTTGTGAGCCCTTAAAAGGGACAGAAGTTGAGCACCTGACCAGCTAGGATTTTAAGACTCTAGCCTGCCGATGCTCCCAGCTGATTAAAGCCACTCCCTTCACTATCTCAGTATCTGAGGGGTTTTGTCTGTGGCTCATTCTGCTATATCTTAATAGGTTTCAATCCAGAGTGCTACCCTGACTTTTCCGGACTTTTACATGAAATACTCAAATTCTGAACCATATCCGGCCCCAAGGATTTAGAATAACATTGTGGATGTGTCATTTTTTTCACATCCTGACTGTCATGGCAGATATATAATAGGTAATACTTGTAGGTTTCAACTTCTAAAGAAACAGCCCACCCTAGCTTAAGTAAAAGAGGGGATTCATGGAAGGATACTACAATTGCATGTAGAAATATAAATGCACAATTCTGGTGATTCTTGCTTAATATCCATCAGGAAGGTTTGGCAGTCAGGGAAAATTGTTGGCTACCTTCTCTCAGATTCCACCGCACGAAGAAAACAAGGCGTTCAGCAGCTCCAAGTTCTGATACTTAGATCGGAAACAACAGAGGTCTTTCTTTCTAAGTTTGGTCATGGAATAGGACCAGGCTTCCAGTATACGCCCAACTTTGGGTAGAGTGGCAGAGTTTGTCAATGGCAAACTCCAACTTAACCTCACGGATAGATGTGGAGGTGGAACGACCACCGCCACTCCACCAAGGAAATTTTAGCTAGTAGATGAAAACTCGGATGTCCTCCGAAACATGATGGACCATAGAAAAGAAAAACATGCATAGTATTCATCAACCACTCTGGTAAAACTAGGAACAGAGAAACGTTTTTTTGTTGTTGTTTGTTTTTTACGTATCGAGATTTAAAGTTCTTACATTATAACTCAACATACCATTACATCTTATGGAAAACCAACCTACCGAATCCTATTTTTTTAATACTTCAAATCAGAATGGTCAGGTCTTTTATTGCATAATTGACTCATACTTTACTCTTTTTAAAAATATTTCTCCACATCCACTGATAGATGAATATGCCATCTGTAATGTTAAAGGTTTCTCTGAAAAACAAATCATTCTCTGATGCACACTAATACGGTATTTCATCAATTAATACTTTTACTGGCTTTGAAATATTTCAAGCCTATGCCTAGCTAATGAATTTAATACAACTAAATTTGGATATTGGTGCTTCAATGGTATTGATGAATATATTTCCATTGTAAAAAGATGAAGGGAAGTAATTCAAAAAACAAATGTAGGCATTCGAATTACATTTTGATCGTAATTATTTCTGCTCTCTGTGAGCTAAAGGAAACCTAACCCAAGCATTTTATTTGTTAATAAGCATTTTATTTGTTAATAAGTTATTTGTTAATTTGTTAAAACTGCTTGTTAATAATAAGCATTTTATTTCCATATCAGTAGACTGCAGGAATATTTAATGCAATCACTTAGGAACAATGAAACAGTAATAATCACACACAAAAAAATAGAAATCTGGGAAGATCCTAAGATTTCTTTACTTCATGTTTTCTGCAATGATTCCATTCCATACTGGTCTGCTGAGCTTTCACAACACCTTCCGTCCAATTGTTCAATTCACCCTTCATTATATGCAATCTGATATTATCATTGAGTCTAATATTGAATGCATATTATGCTTTCCATTCAACTTCAAAACTCATTTAGGTAAACACATTATACTTCATTTATATTATCTCCTCAGTGCCTATTATGAAATGCACACTAGGCATTAAACAAAACTTGAAAATTGAATTGTTAAACCTTGTGAGTTTAACAGAGTTAACAGAGAATCATTGGCTAATAAGTTTCAGGAGACCTAGGGTTAATTCGTTTAACAATTTATACCTGAGATTTTTGTCATCTATGATAAGCTACCAAATTTCCAAAATATTTCACTCATCTATATTCCAATAACATATCTATTAAATCAAGTAGACAAAGTGTTTACCTAGAAGCAATATAAATGTCTTTTCTAGAATTAAGTTGACCCACTATCAAACATCATAGCAAGTTTACAGTATTATTACCAATTTATATGTGTGATATAAATACACCATAATATTTTCTTCTTTAATGTGGACTAGGGTGATGTTTTCTGAAATAATTGTTTCCTCCACTATATTCTTTTGCTCCTGTCAAGAATGTAGATGTAAATCACATTTCTGATTATGTTTCTTTCTCATTTACTAACTTTTAGAATAGTCCAATGCAAACTGAAGAACTCAAATTTCTTGGCAGAAAAGATTCTTTTCATCTTGTCTATCTTTGTCATGTTCTCTGACTAGTCTATTGTACCTATAATAGCAATATCAAAATTTTACTCTTCTCCAAGTATTCTAATTATTTTTTTCACCGGAGAATTCCTTTTTAAATATTTTTCTCATCTACCAACCTGTGCTCAAATATTAAGTTTTAACATCTGCAAATTTCCTCTAACTCACTTGCAATAAAAATAAGAAAAACTTAAAACTGTTGAAAAGTCCATTTAGCAATAACCCTTTTTAAGCAAAAGATAACCATCCACCCAAATGTCATTCTTTGAAGATGTACCAGCCCCTTGCACATTAGTTCTCAGATCTGTTCTCTGTTTTTCCCTGCATATTTTAGGGAAACTTGATCACTGAGTTCTGGCTAAAGTTAGCTACTGAGAAACTGGCAGGACCCTAAAGACTGGGACGCAGACACAGAGTTAATCCACCTCTTCCATTTATACTTAGAGCTGCTTTTCTGGAAGCAGCTTTATCTCCCCATGACCCCAACTCACCCTGGGCAGCCCGTTTATCTGCGGTTCTGGTCACTGCCATGCACCTATCTTGGAGATTCAGTAACCTCACCCCCATCTGACAACCCCAGCTCTGGGTTGGGGTACCACCACTTCTATCTTCTCACCCTCCAGTCATAGAGCTAGCATCAGCTAAATGATGTTGTTAATCTAGGAATTACCTTAATAGTCCCTGCTTGCCTTCAGCAAGTACCTATGCAACTAGTCCCCAGAATTCAAGTCCTTCTTTTGGACTATGTGGAATGAGCTCTGTTTTTTTGGACCAGACCCTGACTCAGACACATTATCAATTGGTACATAAAAAGGCAATTTTTAAACTGTGATCATATACTTTATGCTATTTAAATAATATTAAATTGAATTTGTTTAAATTTAATAAAACAAAATCAAGTAGAAATGAAAATCTCAGTAAAACTCTGCTGAAAATCAAATATTTGTATCTTTATCATAAGAGATATTATTCTCTTAGAATACCCTTGTGAAGATAGGAATGAATTGCAATTAAGACAAGAAACTTCAGGGGTTTTTTAACCATATGTTTTATTTCTTGATTTATTTTTGGGTCTCACTCTGTCATCAAGGCTGGAGTACAGCGGCATGATCATAGCTCACTATAACCTCAAACTCCTGGGTCAGGCAATCTTCCCATCTCAGCCTCCTGAGTAACTGGGAATACAGGCATGCACCACAATACCTGGCTAATTCTTTAAACTTTTTATAGAGATGTGATCTGTATTGCTCAGGCTAATTACAAACCCCTAGGCTCAAGCCATGCTCCCACATTGGCCTGTCAAAGCGCTAAGATTATAGGAATGAGCCACCGTGCCCAGCCTTACTATGTGTTTTAATTGTAGATATTACCTGATCCATAGACAAAAACCTTGGCTCTCTTATAGGCTCACTTCTATTCCAGTCACCTTCCATTTCAATAACCTCCTTTTTCTTTTGTAAATTTGTCAGTAATTTAACACGGCAAAAATCGTAACTTTTTTATTCTCTCCTGCCACCAGTTTAACATCCTTTCTTATAGTAATTCTAGATTTAAGTGGAGTCACTGATAATTGCCATCAGTTTAACAGGGTTTCTTATAGCAATTCTATAGTTAACTGGAGTCACAGATAATACTACTCCCATACCAAGGCACCATTCCTGAGCTCTTTATAAGGTTGCATTGCATTATATGTTGAATTGTTATGATGAGGATTGCTATCAGTTAAATTGGAATATGCAGTTTGCTTCTGTTTTTCTTACCAGTGGTTAACAGGTGACATATTGCATAAGTTCTTTCATATTTGAGAAGGCATGACTATTGTTCTGTCCATGAAATACTTGGTCCTATAGTTCGGGTATTTTTTCCCGACAAATCTCATGTTCAAAGGTAACCCACAACAACATTGGAGGTAGGACCTGGTGGCAAGTGTTTGAGGACAGATCTCTCAAGACTTGGTGCTGTCCTTGTGATAGTGAGTGAGTTCTTGTAAAATGTGATTGTTTAAAAGTGTGTGGCACCTCCCTGGTATTGCTCCTCCTCTCACCAGATGAGACATCATCTGCTCCTCCTTCACCTTCTGCCATGAGTAAAAGCTACCTGAGGCCTCACTAGAAGCTGAGCAGATGCCAGAACAATGCTTGTACAGCCCATAGAACCATGAGTCAATTGAATTCATTTTCTTTATAATTACCTAACTTCAGGTGTTTCTTTATAGCAATGTAAGAACTGTCCAGCACACTCGTCTTATGATACTCTCTAGTAACATTTCTACAAAATGTTACAGAATTTCATCTATTGTCTTCTGACATTGGATGTTGCTATGAAAAAACTATTATCAGGCTAATGCTTTTCTTTTGCAGTTTAAGTTCTCTC